>NC_069504.1:818084265-818384265 GCF_027579735.1 Bombina bombina
ATATCAATCAAGAGATTGTTGTTCCATCATTGTGTCCTAATCCTTTTTCAAAGAAGGAACGTAATTTGCATAATCTGGACGTAGTCCGTGCCTTGAAGTTTTACTTACAGGCTACTAAAGATTTTCGTCAAACATCTGCCCTGTTTGTCGTTTACTCTGGACAGAGGAGAGGTCAAAAAGCTTCGGCAACCTCTCTCTCCTTTTGGCTTCGGAGCATAATACGCTTAGCCTATGAGACTGCTGGACAGCAGCCCCCTGAAAGGATTACAGCTCATTCTACTAGAGCTGTGGCTTCCACCTGGGCCTTTAAAAATGAGGCCTCTGTTGAACAGATTTGCAAGGCTGAGACTTGGTCTTTGCTTCACACCTTTTAAAAATTTTACAAATTTGACACTTTTGCTTCTTCGGAGGCTGTTTTTGGGAGAAAGGTTCTACAGGCAGTGGTTCCTTCCGTTTAAGTTCCTGCCTTGTCCCTCCCATCATCCATGTACTTTAGCTTTGGTATTGGTATCCCACAAGTAATGGATGATCCGTGGACTGGATACACTTAACAAGAGAAAACATAATTTATGCTTACCTGATAAATTTATTTCTCTTGTAGTGTATCCAGTCCACGGCCCGCCCTGTCCTTTTAAGGCAGGTCTAAATTTTAATTAAACTACAGTCACCACTGCACCCTATGGTTTCTCCTTTCTCGTCTTGTTTCGGTCGAATGACTGGATATGGCAGTGAGGGGAGGAGCTATATAGCAGCTCTGCTGTGGGTGATCCTCTTGCAACTTCCTGTTGGGAAGGAGAATATCCCACAAGTAATGGATGATCCGTGGACTGGATACACTACAAGAGAAATAAATGTATCAGGTAAGCATAAATTATGTTTTTTACCTCTGTGATTACCTTGTATCTAGGAACCTTCTTCCAGCCCCTGATCACATGACTGTGACTGTCTATTGTCTTGCATTTACCATTGTTTTGTGCTAAATCTAAAATAACCCCCTGTGTCTGAACAGAGCGTTATCTATATGGCCCACATGTACTTTCTGTCTCTTTGTGTTGAAAAGAGATTTAAAAAGCATTTGATAAGAGGCAGCCCTCAAAGGCTTAGAAATTAGCATATGAGCCTACCTAGGTTTAGTTGAAACTAAGAATACCAAGAGAAAAAAGCAAATTTGATATAAAAGTAAATTGGAAAGTTGATTAAAATTAAAAGTCCTATCTGAATAATGAAAGTTTAATTTATACTAGACTGTCGCTTTAAGTGTAAGAGTGGGTCACATTGGTAGTGTGAAATGCACTGAAGGGGGGGTCACTTGGAGCCTAGGGGGTCTTGTAGAGGGTCCCTTGAATGGGGGAAGAATTATAGGTTAAGGGGGACCCTTAAAGCAGATTTGTGCGGAGACCTTGTCTAGATATGTTAGTTGCAGTTGTGGGGCCTTGGTTTATTAAAGTGGGGGATATCTAGGAGATCAGTTAA
Source organism: Bombina bombina (assembly GCF_027579735.1). Lineage (NCBI taxonomy): Eukaryota > Metazoa > Chordata > Amphibia > Anura > Bombinatoridae > Bombina > Bombina bombina. The sequence continues at coordinate 818,085,739 of NC_069504.1, forward strand.
TCCCCGTAATATACAGAAATAACACTGGAAGCTATATACCATAGGTGCTTATTGCAGTCAAATTAAGAAGCTTATTACAGTGCAGATAATTATATGCAGTGCTGCTGTTATATAGAGTACTGTCATTAAACAGGTGATTTTAATGCATTCTCAAAAAAAAAAAAAGCAGTAGCTAATGTTCATTCTAAATAACAGTTCCTTTTTCTCTTGTAAGGTGTATCCAGTCCACAGATCATCCATTACTTGTGGGATATTCTCCTTCCCAACAGGAAGTTGCAAGAGGATCACCCACAGCAGAGCTGCTATATAGCTCCTCCCCTAACTGCCATATCCAGTCATTCTCTTGCAAGCTCTCAACATAGCTGGAGGTAGTAAGAGGAAAGTGGTGTAATATAGTTAGTTTTTTCTGCAATCAAAAGTTTATTGTTTTTAAATGGTACCGGAGTTGTACTATTTTATCTCAGGCAGCATTTAGAAGAAGAATCTGCCTGCGTTTTTCTATGATCTTAGCAGAAGTAACTAAGATCCACTGCTGTTCTCACATATGTCTGAGGAGTGAGGTAACTTCAGAGGGAGAATGGCGTGCAGGTTATCCTGCAATAAGGTATGTGCAGTTTAAGTTTTTCTAGGGATGGAATTTGCTAGAAAAAAGCTGCTGATACCGGATTAATGTAAGATAAGCCTAAATACAGTGATTTAATAGCGACTAGTATCAGGCTTGCTATCAGAGGTATATACTCTGATTAATGTGCAATATAAAACATTTGCTGGCATGTTTAATCGTTTTTATATATGCTTTGGTGATAAAACTTATTGGGGCCTAGTTTTTTCCACATGGCTGGCTTGATTTTTGCCTAGAAACAGTTTCCTGAGGCTTTCCACAGTTGTAATATGAGTGGGAGGGGCCTATTTTAGCGCTTTTTTTGCGCAGTTAAAATTACAGACAGAGACATTCAGCTTCCCCCAGCAGTCCCCTGCATGCTTTAGGACATCTCTGAAGGGCTCAAAAGGCTTCAAAAGTCATATATTGAGGAAGGTAAAGCCACAGTGGAGCTGTGGCAGTTGTTGTGACTGTTTAAAAAACGTTTTTTTCAATTTGTTAATCCGTTTTTTGTATTAAGGGGTTAATCATCCATTTGCAAGTGGGTGCAATGCTCTGCTAACTTGTTACATACACTGTAAAAATTTTGTTAGTTTAACTGCCTTTTTTCACTGTTATTTCAAATTTTAGCAAAATTTGTTTCCCTTAATAGGCACAGTAACGTTTTTTATATTGCTTGTTTAACTTGATGTAAAGTGTTTTCCAAGCTTGCTAGTCTCATTGCTAGTCTGTATAAACATGTCTGACATAGAGGAAACTCCTTGTTCATTATGTTTAAAAGCCATGGTGGAACCCCATATGAGAATGTGCACTAAATGTATTGATTTCACTTTAAATAATAAAGATCAGCTTTTATCTTTAAAAAATTTATCACCAGAGGATTCTGGCGAGGGGGAAGTTATGCCGACTAACTCTCCCCACGTGTCAGACCCTTTGACTCCCGCTCAAGGGACTCACGCTAAAATGGCGCCAAGTACATCAAAGACGCCCATAGCGATTACTTTGCAGGACATGGCGGCAATCATGGATAATACCCTGTCAGCGGTATTAGCCAGACTGCCTGAATTCAGAGGAAAGCGCGATAGTTCTGGGGTTAAACGTAGTACAGAGCGCGCATATGCCTTAAGGCCCATGTCTGATACTGCGTCACAATATGCAGAAGCTGAGGAAGGAGAGCTTCAGTCTGTGGGTGACATTTCTGATTCGGGGAAACCTGATTCAGATATTTCTACTTTTAAATTTAAGCTTGAGAACCTCCGTGTATTGCTTGGGGAGGTGTTAGCTGCTCTGAATGACTGTGACACAATTGCAGTACCAGAGAAATTGTGTAGACTGGATAAATACTATGCAGTGCCGGTGTGTACTGATGTTTTTCCAATACCTAAAAGGTTTACAGAAATCATTAATAAGGAGTGGGATAGACCCGGTGTGCCGTTTTCCCCCCCTCCTATTTTTAGAAAATTTTTTCCAATAGACGCCACCACACGGGACTTATGGCAGACGGTCCCTAAGGTGGAGGGAGCAGTTTCTACTTTAGCAAAGCGTACCACTATCCCTGTCGAGGACAGTTGTGCTTTTTCAGATCCAATGGATAAAAAATTAAAAGGTTACCTTAAGAAAATGTTTATTCAATAAGGTTTTATCCTGCAGCCCCTTGCATGCATTGCGCCTGTCACTGCTGCTGCGGCGTTCTGGTTTGAGTCTCTGGAAGAGGCCTTTCAGACAGCTACTCCATTGACTGAAATACTTGACAAGCTTAGAACACTTAAGCTAGCTAATTCTTTTGTTTCTGACGCCATTGTTCATTTGACTAAACTAACGGCTAAGAATTCTGGATTCGCCATCCAGGCGCGTAGGGCGCTATGGCTTAAATCTTGGTCAGCTGACGTGACTTTAAGTCTAAATTACTTAACATTCCCTTCAAGGGGCAGACCCTATTCGGGCCTGGTTTGAAGGAAATTATTGCTGACATTACTGGAGGTAAGGGTCATACCCTTCCTCAAGACAGGGCCAAATCAAAAACCAAACAGTCTAAATTTCGTGCCTTTCGAAACTTCAAGGCAGGTGCAGCATCAACTTCCTCTGTTACAAGACAAGAGGGAACTTTTGCTCAATCCAAGCCGGGCTGGAAACCTAACCAGTCCTGGAACAAAGGCAAGCAGGCCAGAAAGCCTGCTGCTGCCTCTAAGACAGCATGAAGGAACGGCCCCCTATCCGGTAACGGATCTAGTAGGGGGCAGACTTTCTCTCTTCGCCCAGGCGTGGGCAAGAGATGTTCAGGATCCCTGGGCGTTGGAGATCATATCTCAGGGATATCTTCTGGACTTCAAAGCTTCCCCTCCTCAAGGGAGATTTCACCTTTCGAGATTATCTGTAAACCAGATAAAGAAAGAGGCATTCTTACGCTGTGTGCAAGACCTCCTAGTTATGGGAGTGATCTGTCCAGTTCCACAGTCGGAAAAGGGACAGGGTTTTTATTCAAATCTGTTTGTGCTTCCCAAAAAAGAAGGAACCTTCAGACCCATTTTGGATCTAAAGATCTTAAACAAATTCCTCAGAGTTCCATCGTTCAAAATGAAAACTATTCGGTCCATCCTACCTATGATCCAGGAGGGTCAGTACATGACCACAGTGGATTTGAAGGATGCTTATCTTCACATACCGATTCACAAAGATCATCATCGGTTCCTAAGGTTTGCCTTTCTGGACAGGCATTACCAATTTGTGGCTCTTCCCTTCGGGTTAGCTACAGCTCCAAGAATCTTTACAAAGGTTCTGGGATCGCTTCTGGCGGTCCTAAGACCGCGAGGTATATCAGTGGCCCCTTATCTGGATGACATCCTGATACAGGCATCAAGCTTTCAGATTGCCAAGTCACATACGGACATAGTTCTGGCATTTCTCAGGTCACATGGGTGGAAGGTGAACGAGGAAAAGAGTTCTCTATCCCCACTCACAAGAGTCTCCTTCCTAGGGACTCTGATAGATTCTGTAAAAATGAAGATTTACCTGACAGAATCCAGGTTATCAAAGCTTCTAAAATCTTGCCGTGTTCTTCATTCTATTCCGCACCCTTCGGTGGCTCAGTGTATGGAAGTAATCGGCTTGATGGTAGCGGCGATGGACATAGTACCATTTGCGCGCCTACATCTCAGACCGCTGCAACTATGCATGCTCAGTCAGTGGAATGGGGATTACACAGATTTGTCCCCTCTGCTAAATCTGCATCAAGAGACCAGAGATTCTCTTCTCTGGTGGCTATCTCGGGTCCATCTGTCCAAAGGTATGACCTTTCGCAGGCCAGATTGGACAATTGTAACAACAGATGCCAGCCTTCTAGGTTGGGGTGCAGTCTGGAATTCCCTGAAGGCTCACGGATCGTGGACTCAGGAGGAGAAACTCCTCCCAATAAATATTCTGGAGTTAAGAGCAATATTCAATGCTCTTCTAGCTTGGCCTCAGTTAGCAACCCTGAGGTTCATCAGATTTCAGTCGGACAACATCACGACTGTGGCTTCATCAACCATCAAGGGGGAACCAGGAGTTCCCTAGCGATGTTAGAAGTCTCCAAGATAATTCGCTGGGCAGAGACTCACTCTTGCCACCTATCAGCAATCCATATCCCAGGTGTAGAGAACTGGGAGGCGGATTTTCTAAGTCATCAGACTTTTCATCCGGGGGAGTGGGAATTCCATCCGGAGGTGTTTGCTCAATTAGTTCATCGTTGGGGCAAACCAGAACTGGATCTCATGGCGTCTCGCCAGAACGCCAAGCTTCCACCGTTTCCTCTGCTCCCTCGACTGATTGCCAAAATCAAACAGGAGAGAGCATCGGTGATCTTGATAGCACCTGCGTGGCCACGCAGGACCTGGTATGCAGACCTAGTGGACATGTCATCCTTTCCACCATGGACCCTGCCTCTGAGACAAGACCTTCTACTACAAGGTCCTTTCAATCATCCGAATCTAATTTCTCTGAGACTGACTGCATGGAGATTGAACGCTTGATTTTATCAATGCGTGACTTCTCTGAGTCAGTTATTGATACCCTTATACAGGCACGAAAGCCTGTCACCACGAAAATCTACCATAAGGTATGGCGTAAATACCTTTATTGGTGTGAATCCAAGAATTACTCATGGAGTAAGGTTAGGATTCCTAGGATATTGTCCTTTCTCCAAGAGGGTTTGGAAAAAGGCTTATCAGCTAGTTCTTTAAAGGGACAGATTTCTGCTCTGTCTATTCTTTTGCACAAGCGTCTGGCAGAAGTTCCAGACGTTCAAGCTTTTTGTCAGGCTTTGGTTAGAATTAAGCCTGTGTTTAAACCTGTTGCTCCCCCATGGAGCTTAAACTTGGTTCTTAAAGTTCTTCAAGGGGTTCCGTTTGAACCCCTTCATTCCATTGATATTAAGTTTTTATCTTGGAAAGTTCTGTTTTTGATGGCTATTTCCTCGGCTCAGAGAGTCTCTGAGTTATCTGCCTTACAATGTGATTCTCCTTATCTGATTTTCCATTTAGATAAAGTAGTTCTGCGTACAAAACCTGGGTTTTTACCTAAGGTAGTTTCTAACAAGAATATCAATCAAGAGATTGTTGTTCCATCATTGTGTCCTAATCCTTCTTCAAAGAAGGAACGCCTTTTACATAATCTGGACGTGGTCCATGCTTTAAAGTTTTACTTACAAGCTACTAAAGATTTTCGCCAAACATCTACACTGTTTGTTGTTTACTCTGGACAGAGGAGAGGTCAAAAAGCTTCGGCAACCTCTCTTTCTTTTTGGCTTCGGAGCGTAATACGCTTAGCCTATGAGACTGCTGGACAGCAGCCCCCTGAAAGGATTACAGCTCATTCTTCTAGAGCTGTGGCTTCCACCTGGACCTTTAAAAATGAGGCTTCTGTTGAACAGATTTGCAAGGCGGCGACTTGGTCTTCGCTTCATACCTTTTCAAAATTTTACAAATTTTATACTTTTGCTTCTTCGGAGGCTATTTTTGGGAGAAAGGTTCTACAGGCAGTGGTTCCTTCCATTTAAGCCTGCCTTGTCCCTCCCTTCATCCGTGTACTTTAGCTTTGGTATTGGTATCCCACAAGTAATGGATGATCCGTGGACTGGATACACCTTACAAGAGAAAACATAATTTATGCTTACCTGATAAATTTATTTCTCTTGTGGTGTATCCAGTCCACGGCCCGCCCTGTCTTTTTAAGGCAGGTCTAAATTTTAATTTAAACTACAGTCACCACTGCACCCTATGGTTTCTCCTTTCTCGGCTTGTTTCGGTCGAATGACTGGATATGGCAGTTAGGGGAGGAGCTATATAGCAGCTCTGCTGTGGGTGATCCTCTTGCAACTTCCTGTTGGGAAGGAGAATATCCCACAAGTAATGGATGATCCGTGGACTGAATACACCACAAGAGAAATAAATTTATTAGGTAAGCATAAATTATGTTTTTTGCTGTTAAGGATCAAGAGTTTAGTTTTTAGTAAATCAAGCCTAGAAAATAATATGCTGTGATTTCTACTAACAAAAAGTTACTGGCCTTGGTACACAGATACCAGAGTTCTTAAATGGACAATATACTTAAGCAAGCTGCTGATTAGAGTTCTTTGTATTCAAAGCTACAACAGGAACATATTTTTAAATGGGCTGAGTGCGTTCTCACTTTCCCACCCCCACTAGGAAATTGATGCCTGCCTCATATTTGCATAGTGTTTCTATAGCCACTACTGCAATACTGAAATGCTTACTATCGTTGGTTTCTATATGCAAAATCAGCTATTTCAAATGACAAAATAACATTAAAGTGACATTAACCACTAAATAAATGCTAGATAGAATGAGGCATTCAAAGAAAAAAAAATAGTCTAAGAATAACATAAAGATGTATTTTTTAAAGTTTCATGAGCTGTTTAAATAGTGACGAAATAAGTGTTACGTTTTTGTGTCTATAAAACAATGGGAGCTGCCATGTTGTAACTTAGTTCTTCTCTGCTGTGGCCAATTAGGGACAGTTATAAATAGGTCACTAGAGTGTTCAGCCAATGGCTGTGTGGAATATAACAGTGTTCTGCATTTCTATCAGGAACTGAAAAGCTCACAATTTTAGACTGGAGTTTTTTATTGCAGAGTTTTTTTGTATATACTATTTATATTACCATCTCAAAGTGTTTAATGACCCCTTTTTTAAGGAGCTATTTGTGAAAATTTCAAAACACTCCAGCAGTCAAAATGGATCATTAAGAACGAGTTAAACATGAGAAAACCTTATAGTACAATGTTCCTTTGTTTTTTTTAACATGTCCATTGTTTTGTTTTTTTCTCTTTTTCATTTGTAGGTATTTGAGCATTACCCTAATAGTCATGGAATGATGCTGCAAATTTCAGAGACATTTCTGCAAAAAGAAAACTGCCTGAAGCTTTTACGATTCATCCAGCAATTTATAAATTAAAAACGATGGACATATATGAAAAATCATCCATTTATAATCTTATAAAAATGAACAATCTACAGTATATTTTTTTTATAGACTGCTGAGTTTTTCTGTAGAATCCCTTCTGATTTTCAGGTTTATTAAGCGGAATCAGATGACCTTTTCACCATTGTTATTTTTTTAGCACCTTAATTAAAAATTGCAATAGATTTTGTGATTTGCCTTCAAAGCACAGTTGATTTTGTTCATATAAAATAGTTTTTTTTGGTTGTTGTTGTTTGTCCGTGTTTTCATAGAGCAGATATATAGCGTAATCATACTAAGGAAATGTTCCTTATCTGAATCTATGGTTAATAAACAAAAGCTTAAGGCAATTCAGTGTCTGATCCTTTGTTATCACCTAAACATGTTCAAACCACAGGATTTGTGATGACTCCCAGCTCATCAATTTCACACTGAACCACATCTCCTGCCTGAAAAACAAGACAAAATATGAACAGGGTATGGGATATATTCACATGAACAAATAATAACATTGAAGTCTATTTTGAACATCAACGCTATGCTGACTAATCTTCCTGTTCTAACATATTTCCAAAATTAACATCTAGAACCCACAATAAACACTTCCAGCTACTCATTGATAGCTGTAGACATCCAATACCTAGATTATTGAAAAAGATTCCATACCAAAACTACCCATGTGGTTTACCCAAGTCCACCTGAATTTATCATTAGAATGAAATCAATATCTGGGCTGAAGATTTCAATAACTGCTCTAATAGCACAACTTTCACACATATCACCTCATCCAAATGTAATAGTTTAAGCAGTCACGCAGCTGATTATAGGCTGCTCATTGCATTATATTCCATTTTTTTCTCTAAGCGTGCACTTACTTAGTTTTTTTTTGTTTTTAACATTTTTAAAATTCACATATTTCATAATTAAGATTGTCGATTGATCATAACATTTAATGCACTTTGTTCTGTTTTATTTGTTTGTTTTCTTTTGATTTGTATTGTAAATATTGATTTTCTTTTACAAGATACGATGAGTCCACGGATTTCATCCTTATGGGATATCGTCTCCTGGTCAGCAGGAGGAGGCAAAGAGCACCACAGCAGAGCTGTATATATAGCTCCTCTCTTCCCTCCCACTCCAGTCATTCTCTTTGCCTGTGTTAGTGATAGGAATAGGTAAAGTGAGGTGTTAGTTTAGATTCTTCAATCAAGAGTTTATTATTTTTAAATGGTACTATTTTACTCAGGGGTAAAGCTACAGGCTTTTCAGCAATGGGAACTGAGGAGTTTTCTATTCTCTGCGCCTCCCATGCTGTTTGCTGCCCTGTTGGTGGTCTTAGCAGATATTATCTAAGACCCTGTTTGTTCCCACAGATCTGCTGGAGGTGATGAAAAGGACATCTTCATTGTGTGGGACAAGTTCATGCTGCACTCAGCATTAAGGTATGTACAGTCGTTTACTTCTGGGAGACTGGGTAACTCAGAACAGACTGACATTTATTTACTATACCAGAAAGGGGTAATCAATTGGCACAAAGTACATGAATTGTGTGCATAGGTTCCCCTTCTTTGTTAGGTGAGCTGAATTTTCAGCAGTGCTATCAGTGGGCTCTAATAAGTAAGAAGATGAGCCCAGTTGATATACTTAAATTGTGGGCTTGATGCTGGGAGATGGTGTCCGGAAGTTCTTACTCCAGTGACCTAACCTTTATTTTTGCTAAGCTAATTGGCAGGACAGGGGTATGGTGTTTGAAGGGGCACATTGGTGGTTCACGGTACTCTAAGAGGTTCCGTTTTTTTTTATCCGACATTATTATTCCCCATGCGGTCTCTATTTTTCAGGGGGAGTTAGTTTCCGCCCACGATGGGCGGGGCTTAGCTTTCGCACGCTTAGCCGCGCAGTTGATATCCGGGTCCGGAATCGGCAGCATGTCTGGAGGCTCCGGTGTGGCCTAAGTCAGCTTGTTTCAGTAATTCTCACAAGCGATCTTAGGCACGCCGTTCACGGAGTGCTATTAGTTGACTCGTGGGGACAAGTAGGCGCCGCAGCAGAGTTGTGGCGAGGTGCAAGTGTTGAATTCTGTCCCTAAAGTGTTATGCACGGTTAGAGTGTGTATTCATAGGGAGATCTACTGAAAACTTATAGTGCTTCCCTGTGATTGTATTGTCGTTTGCTGAACAATAAAAATTATACCGTTTTAATTTTTAAAGACACAGTAAACATATTTTCTTGCTTTTTAGTTTAATTAAAGTTTATTCCTTAGTACCACGACCAATATTGCTTTTGCTTAATTTTTTTGTCATGGCTGACCTTCTGGAAATTACATGCTCTATGTGTTTAAATGCCAATGTGGAACCCCCTATTCCTTTTTGTCCCTCATGTACTGAGAGGGCTTTACAGTGTAAAGAACAGATTTTCTTTAATGCAAGTATATCTAAGGATGTTTCTCGGTCTGATGAGACTCAGGGTATGCCGCAACTTTCTCCCCAAGCGTCACAGCCTTTTAACGCCCACTCAGGCGACGCCGTGTTCTTCAACTGCGTCTGCTTCATTCACTCTGCAGGATATGGCTGCAGTTATGTCATCCACTCTTTCAGAGGTTTTATCTAAGTTGCCAGCGTTACAAGGCAAACGCAGTATGACAGAGGCCCATGTGGTCCCTGCGACTTCTGATGCTTTAATGGCGATCTCCGATGTACCCTCCCAGGGCTCTTAATTGGGGGGTACGGAGGCTCTGTCTGACTCAGGAAGTGCATTGCCCCCGACAGATTTGGATGTAATGTCCTTCAGATTTAAGCTTGAACACCTCCCCCTATTGCTACGGGAGGTTTTGGTGACTCTGGACGACTGTGACTCTATTGTGGTCCCGCCAGAAAAATTGAGTAAGATGGACAGATATTTGGAGGTTCCTTCTTATTCTGACTTTTTTCCGGTTCCTAAGAGAATTTCGGAAATTATTGCAAGGGAATGGGAAAGACTGGGTATTCCATTCTCCCCTTCCCCTATTTTTAAGAAAATGTACCCTATAGCTGACACCGTTCGGGATTCTTGGCAGACTATCCCTAAGGTAGAGGGAGCTATCTCTAACCTGGCAAAGCGTACGACTATCCCTATCGAGGACAGTTGTGCTTTCAAAGACCCCATGGATAAGAAGTTGGAGGGTCTTCTCAAAAAACTATGTTCATCAAGGGTTCCTATTGCAACCGGCGGCCTGCATTGTAACAGTCACGACTGCGGCTGCCTTTTGGTTTGACGCCCTAGAGGAGTCTCTTAGGACTGAGACTTCTTTAGAAGAAATACAGGATAGAATTAAGGCTCTTAAGCTGGCTAATTCTTTTATTACGGATGCCTCTTTTCAGATCACCAAGTTGTTCAGGATCCTCCATCTTAGCATGAAGAGCCTTATGGTTAAAATCTTGGTCTGTGGATGTGTACTCTAAATCCAAGCTCTTGGCTATTCCTTTCAAGGGAAAGACCCTGTTCGGGCCTGACTTGAAGGAGATCATTTCTGACATTACGGGAGGTAAGGGTCACCTCCTCCCTGAAGATAAAACATCTAAGCAAAGGGGACGACAGAGTAATTTTCGTTCCTTTCGAAATTTCAAGGGAATCCCCTCTTCCGCTTCCACTAAACAGGAAGGGAATTTTTCACAAGCCAAGTCCACCTGGAGACCAAACCAGGCTTGAAACAAGGGTAAACAACCCAAGAAGCCCGCTGCTGCTACCAAGACAGCATGAAGGGGCGGCCCCCGATCCGGGACCGGATCTAGTAGGGGGCAGACTTTCTCTCTTTGTCCAGGCTTGGATAAGAGACGTTCAGGATCCCTGGACACTAGAAATCGTGTCTCAAGGGTATCAGTTGGAATTCAACAATTCCTTCCCCAGAGGAAGGTTTCTTCTTTCACGATTGTCTGTAGACCAGATAAAGAGAGAGGCGTTCTTACTCTGTGTAAGAGACCTCTCCTCCATGGGAGTAATTTGCCCCGTTCCAATACAGGGGCAGGGGTTTTACTCAAATCTCTTTGTAGTTCCCAAAAAAGAGGGAACGTTCTGACCCATTTTAGATCTCAAAAGTCTAAACAAGTTTCTCAGAGTTCGATCCTTCAAGATGGAGACTATTCAGACCATTCTTCTATTGATCCAGGAGGGTCAATATATGACTACCGTGGACTTAAAGGATGCATATCTTCATATTCCTATCCACAGAGATCATCACAAGTTCCTGAGGTTTGCCTTTCTGGACAAACATTTTCAGTTTGTGGCCCTTCCTTTCAGTCTGGCCACGGCATCCAGAATTTTCACAAAGGTTCTGGGGTCTTTGCTAGCGGTTCTCAGGCCACGGGCATTGCAGTGGCGCCTTATCTGGACGATATTCTGATCCAGGCGTTGTCTTATCAGCTAACAAAGTCTCATACCGACATTGTTCTGTCCTTTCTAAGGACTCACGGGTGGAAGGTGAATCTAGAAAAGAGTTCATTAATTCCACAGACAAGGGTTCCGTTCCTGGGAACTCTAATTGACTCTCTATCCATGAAAATCTTTTTGACGGAAGTCAGAAAGTTAAAGATTCTGAATACATGCCGAACCCTTCAGTCCAATCCTTGGCCGTCAGTGGCTCAGTGCATGGAGGCAATTGGATTGATGGTGGCAGCAATGGACATCATTCCTTTTGCTCGTTTTCATCTCAGGCCTCTAAAATTGAGCATGCTCAGACAGTGGAATGGAGATTATGCAAATTTGTCTCCTCAAATAGATCTGGGTCAGGAGACAAGGGACTCTGCTTTGGTGATTCTCGCCGGATCATCTGTCCCAAGGGACCTTCATGGGTGATAGTGACAACAGACGACAGCTTGATAGGATGGGGTGCAGTCTGGAACTCCCTGAAGGCTCAGGGTGTGTGGACTCGGTCGGAGTCTCTACTTCCCATCAATATTCTGGAGTTGACAGCAATATTCAATGCGCTTCAGGCTTGGCCTCGGTTGGCTTCGGCCAAATTCATCAGATTCCAGTCGGACAACATCTCGACTGTAGCTTACATCAATCATCAGGGAGGAACAAGGAGTTCCTTAGCGATGACAGAAGTAGCCAAAATTATTCAGTGGGCGGAAGCTCACTTTTGTTATCTGTCAGCAATCTACATCCCAGGAGTGGACAACTGGGAGGCGGATTTTTTGAGCAGACAGACGTTTCATCCGGGGGAATGGGAACTCCATCCGGAGGTCTTTGCCAACCTGGTTCTCAGATGGGGCAGACCGGAGCTAGATCTTATGGCGTCTCGTCAGAATGCCAAGCTCCCGAGATACGGATCCAGGTCCAGGGATCCTCAGGCCGAACTGATAGATGCCTTGGTCGTTCAACCTAGCTTATGTGTTTCCTCCATTTGCTCTCCTTCCCTGGGTGATTGCTTGAGTCAGACAGGAGAGGGCTTCGGTGATCCTCATCCCTCCTGCGTGGCTTCGCAGGACTTGGTATGCCGGTCTGGTGGACATGTCATCTCTGCCACCGTGGAATCTTCCATTGAGGCAGGACCTTCTTATTCAGGGACCCTTCCATCATCCTAATCTAATTTCTCTGCAGCTGACTGCTTGGAGATTGAACGCTTGATTTTATCTAAGCAAGGGTTCTCTGATTCGGTCATTGATACCTTGATTCAGGCACGTAAGCCTGTTACTAGAAAAATTTACCATAAGATATGGCGTAAATATCTTTATTGGTGCGAATCCAAGGGCTACTCATGGAGTAGGGTTAGGATTCCTAGGATTTTATCTTTTCTCCAAGAAGGTTTGGAGAAAGGGTTGTCAGCAAGTTCCTTAAAGGGACAGATTTCTGCTTTATCTGTTTTGCTACGCAAGTGTCTGGCAGATGTTCCAGATGTTCAATCCTTTTGTCAGGCTCTGACTAGAATCAGGCCTGTGTTTAGACCAATTGCTCCCCCTTGGAGTTTGAATTTAGTGCTTAATGTTCTTCAAGGGGTTCCGTTTGAACCTATGCATTCCATAGATATTAAGTTATTATCTTGGAAAGTTTTGTTTTTGGTTGCTATTTCTTCTGCTCGCAGAGTTTCTGAGCTTTCGGCTTTACAATGTGATTCTCCTTATCTTATTTTTCATTCAGATAAGGTAGTGTGCGTACCAAACCTGTTTTTCTTCCTAAGGTTGTTTCCAACAAAAATATTAATCAGGAGATTGTTGTTCCTTCTTTGTGTCCTAATCCTTCTTCTAAGAAGGAGCGTCTGTTACATAATTTGGACGTAGTCCGTGCCTTGAAGTTCTACTTGCAGGCGACTAAGGATTTTCGTCAATTATCTTCATTATTTGTTGTTTTTTCTGGGAAATGTAGGGGTCAGAAAGCTACGGCTACCTCTCTTTCTTTTTGGCTGAAGAGTATCATCCGTGTTGCATATGAGACTGCTGGACAGCAGCCTCCAGAACGAATTACGGCTCATTCCACTAGGGCTGTGGCTTCCTCATGAGCATTTAAAAATGATGCTTCTGTTGAACAAATTTGCAAGGCTGCAACTTGGTCGTCTCTTCACACTTTTTCAAAATTTTACAAATTTGATACTTTTGCCTCGTCCGAGGCTGTTTTCTCCAACATAGGTGTGTCCGGTCCACGGCGTCATCCTTACTTGTGGGATATTCTCTTCCCCAACAGGAAATGGCAAAGAGCCCAGCAAAGCTGGTCACATGATCCCTCCTAGGCTCCGCCTACCCCAGTCATTCTCTTTGCCGTTGTACAGGCAACATCTCCACGGAGATGGCTTAGAGTTTTTTAGTGTTTAACTGTAGTTTTTATTATTCAATCAAGAGTTTGTTATTTTGAAATAGTGCTGGTATGTACTATTTACTCAGAAACAGAAAAGAGATGAAGATTTCTGTTTGTATGAGGAAAATGATTTTAGCAACCGTCACTAAAATCCATGGCTGTTCCACACAGGACTGTTGAGAGCAATTAACTTCAGTTGGGGGAACAGTGTGCAGTCTCTTGCTGCTTGAGGTATGACACATTCTAACAAGACGATGTAATGCTGGAAGCTGTCATTTTCCCTATGGGATCCGGTAAGCCATGTTTATTACGATCGTAAATAAGGGCTTCACAAGGGCTTATTAAAACTGTAGACTTTTTCTGGGCTAAATCGATTCATTATTAACACATATTTAGCCTTGAGGAATCATTTTATCTGGGTATTTTGATATAATAATATCGGCAGGCACTGTTTTAGACACCTTATTCTTAGGGGCTTTCCCAAAGCATAAGCAGAGCCTCATTTTCGCGCCGGTGTGGCGCACTTGTTTTTGAGAGGCATGGCATGCAGTCGCATGTGAGAGGAGCTCTGATACTTAGAAAAGACTTTCTGAAGGCGTCATTTGGTATCGTATTCCCCTTTGGGCTTGGTTGGGTCTCAGCAAAGCAGATACCAGGGACTGTAAAGGGGTTAAAGTTCAAAACGGCTCCGGTTCCGTTATTTTAAGGGTTAAAGCTTCCAAATTTGGTGTGCAATACTTTTAAGGCTTTAAGACACTGTGGTGAAAATTTGGTGAATTTTGAACAATTCCTTCATGTTTTTTCGCAATTGCAGTAATAAAGTGTGTTCAGTTTAAAATTTAAAGTGACAGTCACGGTTTTATTTTAAAACTTTTTTGTACTTTGTTATCAAGTTTATGCCTGTTTAACATGTCTGAACTACCAGATAGACTGTGTTCTGAATGTGGGGAAGCCAGAATTCCTATTCATTTAAATAAATGTGATTTATGTGATAATGATAATGATGCCCAAGATGATTCCTCAAGTGAGGGGAGTAAGCATGGTACTGCATCATTCCCTCCTTCGTCTACACGAGTCTTGCCCACTCAGGAGGCCCCTAGTACATCTAGCGCGCCAATACTCCTTACTATGCAACAATTAACGGCTGTAATGGATAATTCTGTCAAAAACATTTTAGCCAAAATGAACACTTATCAGCGTAAGCGCGGCTGCTCTGTTTTAGATACTGAAGAGCATGACGACGCTGATAATAATATGTCTGAAGGGCCCCTAACCCAGTCTGATGGGGCCAGGGAGGTTTTGTCTGAGGGAGAAATTACTGATTCAGGGAACATTTCTCAACAGGCTGAACCTGATGTGATTGCATTTAAATTTAAGTTGGAACATCTCCGCATTCTGCTTAAGGAGGTATTATCCACTCTGGATGATTGTGACAAGTTGGTCATCCCAGAGAAACTTTGTAAAATGGACAAGTTCCTAGAGGTGCCGGGGCTCCCAGAAGCTTTTCCTATACCCAAGCGGGTGGCGGACATTGTTAATAAAGAATGGGAAAGGCCCGGTATTCCTTTCGTCCCTCCCCCCATATTTAAAAAATTGTTTCCTATGGTCGACCCCAGAAAGGACTTATGGCAGACAGTCCCCAAGGTCGAGGGAGCGGTTTCCACTTTAAACAAACGCACCACTATACCCATAGAGGATAGTTGTGCTTTCAAAGATCCTATGGATAAAAAATTAGAAGGTTTGCTCAAAAAGATGTTTGTTCAGCAAGGTTACCTTCTACAACCAATTTCATGCATTGTCCCTGTCGCTACAGCCGCATGTTTCTGGTTCGATGATCTGATAAGAGCGGTCGATAGTGATTCTCCTCCTTTGGAGGAGATTATGGACAGAATCAATGCTCTCAAATTGGCTAATTCTTTCACCCTAGACGCCACTTTGCAACTGGCTAGGTTAGCGGCTAAGAATTCTGGGTTTGCTATCGTGGCGCGCAGAGCGCTTTGGTTGAAATCTTGGTCGGCTGATGCGTCTTCCAAGAACAAGCTACTTAACATTCCTTTCAAGGGGAAAACGCTGTTTGGCCCTGACTTGAAAGAGATTATCTCTGATATCACTGGGGGTAAGGGCCACGCCCTTCCTCAGGATCGGCCTTTCAAGGCAAAAAATAAACCTAATTTTCGTCCCTTTCGTAGAAACGGACCAGCCCAAGGTGCTACGTCCTCTAAGCAAGAGGGTAATACTTCTCAAGCCAAGCCAGCTTGGAGACCAATGCAAGGCTGGAACAAGGGAAAGCAGGCCAAGAAACCTGCCACTGCTACCAAGACAGCATGAAATGTTGGCCCCCGATCCGGGACCGGATCTGGTGGGGGGCAGACTCTCTCTCTTCGCTCAGGCTTGGGCAAGAGATGTTCTGGATCCTTGGGCGCTAGAAATAGTCTCCCAAGGTTATCTTCTGGAATTCAAGGGACTTCCCCCAAGGGGGAGGTTCCACAGGTCTCAGTTGTCTTCAGACCACATAAAAAGACAGGCATTCTTACATTGTGTAGAAGACCTGTTAAAAATGGGAGTGATTCATCCTGTTCCATTAAGAGAACAAGGGATGGGGTTCTACTCCAATCTGTTCATAGTTCCCAAAAAAGAGGGAACGTTCAGACCAATCTTAGATCTCAAGATCTTAAACAAGTTTCTCAAGGTTCCATCGTTCAAGATGGAAACCATTCGAACTATTCTTCCTTCCATCCAGGAAGGTCAATTCATGACCACGGTGGATTTAAAGGATGCGTATCTACATATTCCTATCCACAAGGAACATCATCGGTTCCTAAGGTTCGCATTCCTGGACAAACATTACCAGTTCGTGGCGCTTCCTTTCGGATTAGCCACTGCTCCAAGGATTTTCACAAAGGTACTAGGGTCCCTTCTAGCTGTGCTAAGACCAAGGGGCATTGCTGTAGTACCTTACTTGGACGACATTCTGATTCAAGCATCGTCCCTTCCTCAAGCAAAGGCTCACACGGACATTGTCCTGGCCTTTCTCAGATCTCACGGGTGGAAAGTGAACGTGGAAAAGAGTTCTCTATCCCCGTCAACAAGGGTTCCCTTCTTGGGAACAATAATAGACTCCTTAGAAATGAGGATTTTTCTGACAGAGGCCAGAAAAACAAAGCTTCTAGACTCTTGTCGGATACTTCATTCCGTTCCTCTTCCTTCCATAGCTCAGTGCATGGAAGTGATCGGGTTGATGGTAGCGGCAATGGACATAGTTCCTTTTGCGCGCATTCATCTAAGACCATTACAACTGTGCATGCTCAGTCAGTGGAATGGGGACTATACAGACTTGTCTCCGAAGATACAAGTAAATCAGAGGACCAGAGACTCACTCCGTTGGTGGCTGTCCCTGGACAACCTGTCACAAGGGATGACATTCCGCAGACCAGAGTGGGTCATTGTCACGACCGACGCCAGTCTGATGGGCTGGGGCGCGGTCTGGGGATCCCTGAAAGCTCAGGGTCTTTGGTCTCGGGAAGAATCTCTTCTACCGATAAATATTCTGGAACTGAGAGCGATATTCAATGCTCTCAAGGCTTGGCCTCAGCTAGCGAGGGCCAAGTTCATACGGTTTCAATCAGACAACATGACAACTGTTGCGTACATCAACCATCAGGGGGGAACAAGGAGTTCCCTAGCGATGGAAGAAGTGACCAAAATCATTCTATGGGCGGAGTCTCACTCCTGCCACCTGTCTGCTATCCACATCCCAGGAGTGGAAAATTGGGAAGCGGATTTTCTGAGTCGTCAGACATTGCATCCGGGGGAGTGGGAACTCCATCCGGAAATCTTTGCCCAAGTCACTCAGCTGTGGGGCATTCCAGACATGGATCTGATGGCCTCTCGTCAGAACTTCAAAGTTCCTTGCTACGGGTCCAGATCCAGGGATCCCAAGGCGGCTCTAGTGGATGCACTAGTAGCACCTTGGACCTTCAAACTAGCTTATGTGTTCCCGCCGTTTCCTCTCATCCCCAGGCTGGTAGCCAGGATCAATCAGGAGAGGGCGTCGGTGATCTTGATAGCTCCTGCGTGGCCACGCAGGACTTGGTATGCAGATCTGGTGAATATGTCATCGGCTCCACCTTGGAAGCTACCTTTGAGACGGGACCTTCTTGTTCAGGGTCCGTTCGAACATCCGAATCTGGTTTCACTCCAGCTGACTGCTTGGAGATTGAACGCTTGATTTTATCGAAGCGAGGGTTCTCAGATTCTGTTATTGATACTCTTGTTCAGGCCAGAAAGCCTGTAACTAGAAAGATTTACCACAAAATTTGGAAAAAATATATCTGTTGGTGTGAATCTAAAGGATTCTCTTGGGACAAGGTTAAGATTCCTAGGATTCTATCCTTCCTTCAAGAAGGATTGGAAAAAGGATTATCTGCAAGTTCCCTGAAGGGACAGATTTCTGCCTTGTCGGTGTTACTTCACAAAAAACTGGCTGCTGTGCCAGATGTTCAAGCCTTTGTTCAGGCTCTGGTTAGAATTAAGCCTGTTTACAAACCTTTGACTCCTCCTTGGAGTCTCAATTTAGTTCTTTCAGTTCTTCAGGGGGTTCCGTTTGAACCCTTGCATTCCGTTGATATTAAGTTATTATCTTGGAAAGTTTTGTTTTTAGTTGCAATTTCTTCTGCTAGAAGAGTTTCAGAATTATCTGCTCTGCAGTGTTCTCCTCCTTATCTGGTGTTCCATGCAGATAAGGTGGTTTTACGTACTAAACCTGGTTTTCTTCCAAAGGTTGTTTCTAACAAAAACATTAACCAGGAGATTATCGTACCTTCTCTGTGTCCGAAACCAGTTTCAAAGAAGGAACGTTTGTTGCACAATTTGGATGTTGTTCGCGCTCTAAAATTCTATTTAGATGCTACAAAGGATTTTAGACAAACATCTTCCTTGTTTGTTGTTTATTCTGGTAAAAGGAGAGGTCAAAAAGCAACTTCTACCTCTCTCTCTTTTTGGATTAAAAGCATCATCAGATTGGCTTACGAGACTGCCGGACGGCAGCCTCCCGAAAGAATCACAGCTCATTCCACTAGGGCTGTGGCTTCCACATGGGCCTTCAAGAACGAGGCTTCTGTTGATCAGATATGTAGGGCAGCGACTTGGTCTTCACTGCACACTTTTACCAAATTTTACAAGTTTGATACTTTTGCTTCTTCTGAGGCTATTTTTGGGAGAAAGGTTTTGCAAGCCGTGGTGCCTTCCATTTAGGTGACCTGATTTGCTCCCTCCCTTCATCCGTGTCCTAAAGCTTTGGTATTGGTTCCCACAAGTAAGGATGACGCCGTGGACCGGACACACCTATGTTGGAGAAAACAGAATTTATGTTTACCTGATAAATTACTTTCTCCAACGGTGTGTCCGGTCCACGGCCCGCCCTGGTTTTTTTAATCAGGTCTGATAATTTATTTTCTTTAACTACAGTCACCACGGTACCATATGGTTTCTCCTATGCAAATATTCCTCCTTAACGTCGGTCGAATGACTGGGGTAGGCGGAGCCTAGGAGGGATCATGTGACCAGCTTTGCTGGGCTCTTTGCCATTTCCTGTTGGGGAAGAGAATATCCCACAAGTAAGGATGACGCCGTGGACCGGACACACCGTTGGAGAAAGTAATTTATCAGGTAAACATAAATTCTGTTTTTGGGAGAAAGGTTCTTCAAGCAGTGGTGCCTTCTGTTTAGGTTCCTGTCTTGACCCTCCCTTTCATCCGTGTCCTATAGCTTTGGTATTGTATCCCATAAGTAAGGATGAAATCGGTGGACTTGTCGTATCTAGTAAAAGAAAAGGAAATTTATGCTTACCTGATAAATGTATTTCTTTTACGATACGACGAGTCCACGGCCCACCCTTTACTTTTCTAAGACAGGTCTTTATTTTTGTTAAACTTCAGTCACCTCTGCACCTTGGCTTTTCCTTTCTCTTCCTAACTTTGGTCGAATGACTGGAGTGGGAGGGAAGGGAGGAGCTATATATACAGCTCTGTTGTGGTGCTCTTTGCCTCCTCCTGCTGACCAGGAGGCGATATCCCATAAGTAAGGATGAAATCCCTGGACTCGTCATATCGTAAAAGAAATAAATTTATCAGGTAAGCATACATTTCCTTTTTTTCCATTAACCCCTCCAGGATGGAGGCAATTGTCCCAAGTTCTGAACGTAAATAAAACCTAGAATTTGAGCTATATGTTTGTTCAACCATAATTTACCTATTTTACATTAAAGGGACACTTAACACTTGTGCACCTCCCTTTATTCATGGGTTACACTGCAGGTATCTGAAGTAAAGTTAGTGCACATGTGCAAACAGGTCAGCACCGGAATGCAGTGAAAGATGATGGGAATAACCTCAGTACTTATGCCTATAAAATGTATTTTTTTCCCGGGGGGGAGGCCCTGATTGGAGGATGACCTATCCATCATTTCTGACATCAGAAATGGCTTGCGACGACCGGAGGAAGCTAGAGCTGCCGTCAAGTTTAAAAGGTAAGTTTTTTTTCTCAACACAAGTGAAATGTAAATTTTGATGAATTAAAGTGCCCCTGTTTTTAATCAAATTTTTAAAAACCGGGCACTTTAGCATCAAAATTTACATTCACTTTAACAAAACGAATATCCAAATTAATGCACCAATAAAAATAAAGAAAACTAAAAAAATACTGATAAAAAAAAAATCATCAATATTAATTTGTTTACTTTATTTTTTTAAGTGATTAATGCTTACCTTAGTGCGCTCTCCAGAGCGCATTAAGGAAGTATTGTAGCTACAGGTGAACTTTTCACATGTAGCTTTGAAACATTTACCTTAGTTTTAACAAATACGAATGTAATTTTTTAACTTTAAATAAAGTATTTGTTTTGTTTTAAATAATACAAATACCAAATATTGCAGCCACTGATTATATATTTTCATAATAATATTTTTAATATTCGGGGAAATTAAAATTTCTTAGCTGCACATCTCTAAAAATTACCTCATCATGGCATACCTGGTCATATTTAGTGGTCATCTTTTTTCTCCAACATAGGTGTGTCCGGTCCACGGCGTCATCCTTACTTGTGGGATATTCTCTTCCCCAACAGGAAATGGCAAAGAGCCCAGCAAAGCTGGTCACATGATCCCTCCTAGGCTCCGCCTACCCCAGTCATTCTCTTTGCCGTTGTACAGGCAACATCTCCACGGAGATGGCTTAGAGTTTTTTAGTGTTTAACTGTAGTTTTTATTATTCAATCAAGAGTTTGTTATTTTGAAATAGTGCTGGTATGTACTATTTACTCAGAAACAGAAAAGAGATGAAGATTTCTGTTTGTATGAGGAAAATGATTTTAGCAACCGTCACTAAAATCCATGGCTGTTCCACACAGGACTGTTGAGAGCAATTAACTTCAGTTGGGGGAACAGTGAGCAGTCTCTTGCTGCTTGAGGTATGACACATTCTAACAAGACGATGTAATGCTGGAAGCTGTCATTTTCCCTATGGGATCCGGTAAGCCATGTTTATTACGATCGTAAATAAGGGCTTCACAAGGGCTTATTAAGACTGTAGACTTTTTCTGGGCTAAATCGATTCATTATTAACACATATTTAGCCTTGAGGAATCATTTTATTTGGGTATTTTGATATAATAATATCGGCAGGCACTGTTTTAGACACCTTATTCTTTAGGGGCTTTCCCAAAGCATAGGCAGAGCCTCATTTTCGCGCCGGTGTTGCGCACTTGTTTTTGAGAGGCATGGCATGCAGTCGCATGTGAGAGGAGCTCTGATACTTAGAAAAGACTTTCTGAAGGCGTCATTTGGTATCGTATTCCCCTTTGGGCTTGGTTGGGTCTCAGCAAAGCAGATACCAGGGACTGTAAAGGGGTTAAAGTTCAAAACGTTATTTTAAGGGTTAAAGCTTCCAAATTTGGTGTGCAATACTTTTAAGGCTTTAAGACACTGTGGTGAAAATTTGGTGAATTTTGAACAATTCCTTCATGTTTTTTCGCAATTGCAGTAATAAAGTGTGTTCAGTTTAAAATTTAAAGTGACAGTAACGGTTTTATTTTTAAACGTTTTTTGTACTTTGTTATCAAGTTTATGCCTGTTTAACATGTCTGAACTACCAGATAGACTGTGTTCTGAATGTGGGGAAGCCAGAATTCCTATTCATTTAAATAAATGTGATTTATGTGACAATGACAATGATACCCAAGATGATTCCTCAAGTGAGGGGAGTAAGCATGGTACTGCATCATTCCCTCCTTCGTCTACACGAGTCTTGCCCACTCAGGAGGCCCCTAGTACATCTAGCGCGCCAATACTCCTTACTATGCAACAATTAACGGCTGTAATGGATAATTCTGTCAAAAACATTTTAGCCAAAATGAACACTTATCAGCGTAAGCGCGACTGCTCTGTTTTAGATACTGAAGAGCATGACGACGCTGATAATAATGTTTCTGAAGGGCCCCTAACCCAGTCTGATGGGGCCAGGGAGGTTTTGTCTGAGGGAGAAATTACTGATTCAGGGAACATTTCTCAACATGCTGAACCTGATGTGATTACATTTAAATTTAAGTTGGAACATCTCCGCATTCTGCTTAAGGAGGTATTATCCACTCTGGATGATTGTGACAAGTTGGTCATCCCAGAGAAACTATGTAAAATGGACAAGTTCCTAGAGGTGCCGGGGCTCCCAGAAGCTTTTCCTATACCCAAGCGGGTGGCGGACATTGTTAATAAAGAATGGGAAAGGCCCGGTATTCCTTTCGTCCCTCCCCCCATATTTAAAAAATTGTTTCCTATGGTCGACCCCAGAAAGGACTTATGGCAGACAGTCCCCAAGGTCGAGGGAGCGGTTTCCACTTTAAACAAACGCACCACTATACCCATAGAGGATAGTTGTGCTTTCAAAGATCCTATGGATAAAAAATTAGAAGGTTTGCTTAAAAAGATGTTTGTTCAGCAGGGTTACCTTCTACAACCAATTTCATGCGTTGTCCCTGTCGCTACAGCCGCATGTTTCTGGTTCGATGAGCTGATAAAGGCGGTCGATAGTGATTCTCCTCCTTATGAGGAGATTATGGACAGAATCAATGCTCTCAAATTGGCTAATTCTTTTACCCTAGACGCCACTTTGCAATTGGCTAGGTTAGCGGCTAAGAATTCTGGGTTTGCTATTGTGGCGCGCAGAGCGCTTTGGTTGAAATCTTGGTCGGCTGATGCGTCTTCCAAGAACAAGCTACTTAACATTCCTTTCAAGGGGAAAACGCTGTTTGGCCCTGACTTGAAAGAGATTATCTCTGATATCACTGGGGGTAAGGGCCACGCCCTTCCTCAGGATCGGCCTTTCAAGGCAAAAAATAAACCTAATTTTCGTCCCTTTCGTAGAAACGGACCAGCCCAAAGTGCTACGTCCTCTAAGCAAGAGGGTAATACTTCTCAAGCCAAGCCAGCTTGGAGACCAATGCAAGGCTGGAACAAGGGAAAGCAGGCCAAGAAACCTGCCACTGCTACCAAGACAGCATGAAATGTTGGCCCCCGATCCGGGACCGGATCTGGTGGGGGGCAGACTCTCTCGCTTCGCTCAGGCTTGGGCAAGAGATGTTCTGGATCCTTGGGCGCTAGAAATAGTCTCCCAAGGTTATCTTCTGGAATTCAAGGGGCTTCCCCCAAGGGGGAGGTTCCACAGGTCTCAGTTGTCTTCAGACCACATAAAAAGACAGGCATTCTTACATTGTGTAGAAGACCTGTTAAAAATGGGAGTGATTCATCCTGTTCCATTAAGAGAACAAGGGATGGGGTTCTACTCCAATCTGTTCATAGTTCCCAAAAAAGAGGGAACGTTCAGACCAATCTTAGATCTCAAGATCTTAAACAAGTTTCTCAGGGTTCCATCGTTCAAGATGGAAACCATTCGAACTATTCTTCCTTCCATCCAGGAAGGTCAATTCATGACCACGGTGGATTTAAAGGATGCGTATCTACATATTCCTATCCACAAGGAACATCATCGGTTCCTAAGGTTCGCATTCCTGGACAAGCATTACCAGTTCGTGGCGCTTCCTTTCGGATTAGCCACTGCTCCAAGGATTTTCACAAAGGTACTAGGGTCCCTTCTAGCTGTGCTAAGACCAAGGGGCATTGCTGTAGTACCTTATTTGGACGACATTCTGATTCAAGCGTCGTCCCTTCCTCAAGCAAAGGCTCACACGGACATAGTCCTGGCCTTTCTCAGATCTCACGGATGGAAAGTGAACGTGGAAAAGAGTTCTCTATCTCCGTCAACAAGGGTTCCCTTCTTGGGAACAATAATAGACTCCTTAGAAATGAGGATATTTCTGACAGAGGCCAGAAAAACAAAGCTTCTAGACTCTTGTCGGATACTTCATTCCGTTCCTCTTCCTTCCATAGCTCAGTGCATGGAAGTGATCGGGTTGATGGTAGCGGCAATGGACATAGTTCCTTTTGCGCGCATTCATCTAAGACCATTACAACTGTGCATGCTCAGTCAGTGGAATGGGGATTATACAGACTTGTCTCCGAAGATACAAGTAAATCAGAGGACCAGAGACTCACTCCGTTGGTGGCTGTCCCTGGACAACCTGTCACAAGGGATGACATTCCGCAGACCAGAGTGGGTCATTGTCACGACCGACGCCAGTCTGATGGGCTGGGGCGCGGTCTGGGGATCCCTGAAAGCTCAGGGTCTTTGGTCTCGGGAAGAATCTCTTCTACCGATAAATATTCTGGAACTGAGAGCGATATTCAATGCTCTCAAGGCTTGGCCTCAGCTAGCGAGGGCCAAGTTCATACGGTTTCAATCAGACAACATGACAACTGTTGCGTACATCAACCATCAGGGGGGAACAAGGAGTTCCCTAGCGATGGAAGAAGTGACCAAAATCATTCTATGGGCGGAGTCTCACTCCTGCCACCTGTCCGCTATCCACATCCCAGGAGTGGAAAATTGGGAAGCGGATTTTCTGAGTCGTCAGACATTGCATCCGGGGGAGTGGGAACTCCATCCGGAAATCTTTGCCCAAGTCACTCAGCTGTGGGGCATTCCAGACATGGATCTGATGGCCTCTCGTCAGAACTTCAAAGTTCCTTGCTACGGGTCCAGATCCAGGGATCCCAAGGCGGCTCTAGTGGATGCACTAGTAGCACCTTGGACCTTCAAACTAGCTTATGTGTTCCCGCCGTTTCCTCTCATCCCCAGGCTGGTAGCCAGGATCAATCAGGAGAGGGCGTCGGTGATCTTGATAGCTCCTGCGTGGCCACGCAGGACTTGGTATGCAGATCTGGTGAATATGTCATCGGCTCCACCTTGGAAGCTACCTTTGAGACGAGACCTTCTTGTTCAGGGTCCGTTCGAACATCCGAACCTGGTTTCACTCCAGCTGACTGCTTGGAGATTGAACGCTTGATCTTATCGAAGCGAGGGTTCTCAGATTCTGTTATCGATACTCTTGTTCAGGCCAGAAAGCCTGTAACTAGAAAGATTTACCACAAAATTTGGAAAAAATATATCTGTTGGTGTGAATCTAAAGGATTCCCTTGGGACAAGGTTAAGATTCCTAAGATTCTATCCTTCCTTCAAGAAGGATTGGAAAAAGGATTATCTGCAAGTTCCCTGAAGGGACAGATTTCTGCCTTGTCTGTGTTACTTCACAAAAAGCTGGCAGCTGTGCCAGATGTTCAAGCCTTTGTTCAGGCTCTGGTTAGAATTAAGCCTGTTTACAAACCTTTGACTCCTCCTTGGAGTCTCAATTTAGTTCTTTCAGTTCTTCAGGGGGTTCCGTTTGAACCCTTACATTCCGTTGATATTAAGTTATTATCTTGGAAAGTTTTGTTTTTAGTTGCAATTTCTTCTGCTAGAAGAGTTTCAGAATTATCTGCTCTGCAGTGTTCTCCTCCTTATCTGGTGTTCCATGCAGATAAGGTGGTTTTACGTACTAAACCTGGTTTTCTTCCAAAAGTTGTTTCTAACAAAAACATTAACCAGGAGATTATCGTACCTTCTCTGTGTCCGAAACCAGTTTCAAAGAAGGAACGTTTGTTGCACAATTTGAATGTTGTTCGCGCTCTAAAATTCTATTTAGAAGCTACAAAGGATTTTAGACAAACATCTTCCTTGTTTGTTGTTTATTCCGGTAAAAGGAGAGGTCAAAAAGCAACTTCTACCTCTCTCTCTTTTTGGATTAAAAGCATCATCAGATTGGCTTACGAGACTGCCGGACGGCAGCCTCCCGAAAGAATCACAGCTCATTCCACTAGGGCTGTGGCTTCCACATGGGCCTTCAAGAACGAGGCTTCTGTTGATCAGATATGTAGGGCAGCGACTTGGTCTTCACTGCACACTTTTACCAAATTTTACAAGTTTGATACTTTTGCTTCTTCTGAGGCTATTTTTGGGAGAAAGGTTTTGCAAACCGTGGTGCCTTCCATTTAGGTGACCTGATTTGTTCCCTCCCTTCATCCGTGTCCTAAAGCTTTGGTATTGGTTCCCACAAGTAAGGATGACGCCGTGGACCGGACACACCTATGTTGGAGAAAACAGAATTTATGTTTACCTGATAAATTACTTTCTCCAACGGTGTGTCCGGTCCACGGCCCGCCCTGGTTTTTTTAATCAGGTCTGATAATTTATTTTCTTTAACTACAGTCACCACGGTACCATATGGTTTCTCCTATGCAAATATTCCTCCTTAACGTCGGTCGAATGACTGGGGTAGGCGGAGCCTAGGAGGGATCATGTGACCAGCTTTGCTGGGCTCTTTGCCATTTCCTGTTGGGGAAGAGAATATCCCACAAGTAAGGATGACGCCGTGGACCGGACACACCGTTGGAGAAAGTAATTTATCAGGTAAACATAAATTCTGTTTTTTTTTTTTATGTGTTTTTCACACAAACACTGCACTTTGGCTGTTTCTATCAATATCTTTATATGTTTTACTGCTATAAAACACACATATCTATGTTCACTAATGTCACAAGAGTATGATACCTCCTGTGTAAAGGTTTTATGGGGGTTTCGGGAAGTTATAGGGCTAAATATGGGGCCTACCTATTTACATGGAAATTTGACACATTGATTTTCTGCGCCTAGGTTTCTCTTTGAGTCAGTATTGCAGCCCAAGAATGAAAATAATCCCTATTATGGCATACTATTTGCAAAAGTAGATAACCCAGGAAATTCCAAAAGCATGTCCAGTCATTTTTTGTTGCAACTTTTCACAAAACCAGGACGCATTTAGTGGTCATATTTTTAGTGTTTTTTCACACAAGCACTGCATTTTGGCTGTTTCTATAATCATCCTTATGTTTTACTGCTATAAAACACCCATATTTGTATTCAAGTACAACAATACCCCACATGTACAGGTTTTATAGGGTTTTGGGAAGTTAAAGGGCCAAATATAGGCCCTGTCTATTTACATGAAAATTTGACACATTGATTTTCTGAGTTGCTAGGCACACCCCCAGCTGGATCAAGTACTCTTAAAGTGCCATAAAACAGGTTGAGATCTGTGCTTATTCTAAAAGGGCTAATTAATTTAAAATAGTTTACATAAAAATCTAAATTTATGTTTACCCGATAAATTTCTTTCTTTCCGGGCATGGAGAGTCTACAACGTCATTCCAATTATTAGTTGGATATTCATCTCCTGGACAGCAGGAGGAGGCAAAGAGCACCCCAGCAAAGCTGTTAAGTATAACTTCCCTTACACATAACCCCCATAAAAGGGTGAAAAGTTGCCTGAGATTTACTCACAAAAACTGCCAAATTTATAATGAAAAAAAGAGGTCGAGGTCGTGGACTCTCCATGCCCGGAAAGAAATGTATCAGGTAAGCATACATTTTGTTTTATTTCCTATGGCATGGAGAGTCCACAACGTCATTCCAATTACTAGTGGGAACCAATACCCAAGCTAGAGGACACAACATGAAAAGGGAGGGAGAACAAGGTAGGAGGACCTAAACAGAAGGCACCACCGCTTGAAGAACCCTTTCTCCCAAAAGAGGCTTCAGACAAGGCAAAAGTATAAAATTTGTAGAATTTGGAAAAGGTATGCAAAGAGGACCATGTTGCCGCGTTGCAAATCTGTTCCACGGATGCTTCATTTTTGAAAGCCCAAGATGAGGAGACAGCCCTAGTGGAATGAGCCGTAATTCTCTCAGAAGGTTGCTGTCCAGCTTCTCATAAGCAACACGAATCATACTTTTTAACCAGAGGGAAAGAGTAATAGAAGTGGCCTTCTGACCCTTATGCTTCCCAGAGAAAACCACAAACAGGACAGAAGATTGCCAAAAATCTTTAGTAGCTTGTAGGTAAAATTTTAGAGCAGACACAACATCCAAGTTATGCAAAAGACGTTCCTTCTGAGAAGGAGGATTAGGACAAAAAGAAGGAACAACAATTTCTTGATTAATATTTCGATCCGACACCACCTTAGGGAGAAAACCCAATTTAGTACGAAGGACTGCCTTATCTGCATGAAAAATAAGGTACAGGGAATCACACTGCAGAGCCGAAAGCTCAGAAACTCTGTGAGCGGAAGAAATAGCGAGAAGAAACAAAACCTTCTCCAACATGCATTGGCTCAAATTGAGCCTGTTGCAAAATGTTAAGAAAAAGATTAAGGCTCCAAGGAGGAGCAACAGGTTTAAACACAGGCCTGATTCTGACCAGGGCCTGAGCAAAAGCTTGAACATCTGGCAAATCTGCCAGACGTTTGTGCAAAAGAATAGACAGTGCAGAAATCTGACCCTTCAGAGTACTGACAAACCTTTCTCCAGGCTATCCTGAAGAAAAGATAAAATACGTGGAATCCTCACCCGGCTCCAGGAGAAACCCTTAGATTCGCACCAATAAAGATATTTACACCATACCTTATGGTAATTCTTGTAACAAGTTTGCAAGCCTAAAACATAGTATCAATGACCGCTTCAGAAAACCCACATCTAGATTCAACTAGGCGTTCAATCTCCAAGCAGTCAGCTTCAGAGATTCCAGGTTTGGATGTAGGAATGGACCCTGATTTAGAAGGTCCTTCCTCAGAGGTAACCTCCAAGGAGGAAGAGATGACATCCTTATCAGATCCTGCGAGACCATGCAGGAGGTATTAGAATTACTGATGCTCTCTCCTGTTTGATACGAGCAATGACTCTGGAAGGAGAGCAAATGGAGAAAATGTATGCCAGAGAGAAGATTTAAGGAACCGCTAGAGCATCTATCAGAGCGTCCTGAGGATCTCTTGACCTTGAACCGTACTTTGGAACCTTGGAGTTTTGACGAGACGCCATCAGAGCCAACTCTGGAACCCCCCACCTGAGAATTATCTCTGAGAGAACACTTCCGGATGGAGAGCCCACTCCCAGGGATGAAAAGTCTGTCTGCTAAGAAAATCAGCCTCCCAGTTGTCCACTCCTGGAATGTGGATGGCAGATAGGAGACAATTGTGAGCTTCCGCCCACTGTAGAATGCGAGTCACCTCCTTCATAGCCAAGGAACTCAAAGTTCCTCCCTGGTGATTGATGTAAGCCACTGAGATGATGTTGTTCGATTGGAATCCGATTAACCGGACTAAAGATAATTGAGGCCACGCTGTCAGGGCATTGAAGATTTCTCTCAACTCCAAGATGTTTATGGGAAGAGAAGACTCTTCTTGAGACCACAGGCCCTGAGCTTTTAGAGAACCCCAAACAGCTCCCCAGCCTAACAGACTGGCATCCTTAGTCACAATCTCTCAAGAAGGTCTCAGGAAGCAAGTGCCCAAGACCGATGTTCCTGTGAGATCAACCACGAGAGAGAGTCTTGTGTTAAGGGATCTAGATTTATCCTCTGTGATAAATCTGAATGGTCTCCGTTCCATTGACTGAGCATGCAAAGCTGCAGAGGTCGCAGATGGAACTGAGCAAAAGGAATGATGTCCATGGAAGCCAAAATTAGACCAATCACCTCCATGCATTGGGATACTGATGGACGAATAGCAGACTGGAGAGAAAGGCAGGAAGCCAGAAGTTTGTATTTTCTAACGTCTGTCAGGAAAATCTTCATAGACAGTGAATCTACAAATTGTCCCTAGGAAACACACTCTTGTAGCTGAAACTAGAGAACTATTCTCCAGATTCACATTCCACCCGTATGAACGTAGAAAAGACAACATCTCTATATGAGATTTTGCTAGTTGAAAAAAGGATACCTGAACCAAGATGTCATCTAGATAAGGCGCCACAGCAATTCCCTGGGATCTAATCACTACCAATAGAGCACCCAGAATCTTTGTGAATATTCTGGAAACCAAATGGAAGTGCAACAAACTGGAAATGCTTGTCCAAAAAGGCAAACCTTAGATACTATTGATGATCCCTGTGAATGGGAACCTGAAGATGCGTGTCCTTTAGGTCTATGGTCGTCATAAACTGACCTTCCTGAACCAAGGGAAGAATGTAATGGATAGTTTCCATCTTGAAGGATGGAACCTTGAGGAATTTGTTGAGACACTTTAGATCTAAGATGGGACAGAAAGTTTCCTCCTTTTTGGGAACCACAGATTTGAATAGAATCCTTGTCCCTGTTCCTCTACAGGAACTAGAACAATTACTCCCACGGTGGATAGGTCTTCTACGCAGTTTAAGAAGGCCTCCCTCTTCACTTGGTTTGAGGATAGTCATGACAGGAGAAATCTGCCCCTTAGAGGGCAAGACTTAAATCCTATTATGTAACCCTGGGATACTATGTCCACAGCCCACAGATCTGGGACATTGCGTATCCAAGCTTGCTGAAAAAGAGAAAGCCTGCCCCCCCCCATGATCCAAAATGCTGATTTAGAATCAGTGGAAGGCTTCTTGTTTTGTTTCCCCTTATTCCAAGGCTGACTGGACTTCCAAGAGGTCCTGGATTGCTGTGGTTTGGAAGGAGGAGGAAAACCTCCGACCTTTAAAGATACGAAAATTAGAATTCTGTCGACCCTTAGGTCTATTCTTCTTGTCCTGAGGTAGGAAAGATCCCTTTCCACCCGTAATTTCGGAAATGATTTTCGCCAGACCAGGACCAAATAGAGTTTTTATGTAGAATTATTGAGGAAAGTCTACCCATTCTACATACAGATCCCATACTCAAACAGGGAAATTAATGAGGGATGTCAGCTTATCCATAAGTAGGGTAAGACAATTGGGAACCTTTTATCACCTTCAGATTTACCTAGAATAAATCAAACCTGCTGGCTTAAGTGTAAAAAAGGTTTCTATAAATGTCGACACAATATATGTAAAACTTGTGATTTTGTGAATGAAGGGGAGAACTTTGTCTCTACACAAACTAATTGCACCCATGGGATTAACTTTTACATAAATTGTGAAACAACCCATCATTTACCTAGTGACCTGCAGGGGATGCTCTAAGCAATATGTAGGCAGAACTAAGAGACCCCTAAAGGATCGCTTTCTTGAGCATGTGCGATCCATTGAGGATCTGGATTCAGATACACCAATCGCTAAGCACTTTAAATAATTACATAATTCTGATTAAAAATTATTGTCTGTACAGGGCATTGACCACATTCCCCGATGGAAAAGGGGAGGGAACCAGGAGAATAAGCTTAATACCAGAGAGGTATTCTGGATTTTTACCATGAACACCTCGGTACCCTATGGTTTAAATTTTAGGAAGGACATTGGTCTATGTGTATAGGGATTTAATTGGGTATTCGCATTGCCTATTCTATATTATGAATTCTTTCTATAATGAAATATAAAGTAAGATAAATTATTTATATGAATGTGTAATATATGTGAACCATTACCCCTTTACTTTTTCCCTTCACTTATTGTTATTCCATGTTTATTTCAGCATAATTTGCAACAGCTAAGAAGGGAACTAATGAATGTGACTATGTATGTTTAAAATTACAAAGCTGTAGCATATTTAAGATGAAGGTAGCTGCAGCTCCTACAGGCAGTGAACAAGTGCTTGGGAAGCATGAAACATGTCTGCTGTATGAGGAGCTCAGCTTTTCCTTCTTGATCTTATACTGTCAGTCATTGCTTTGCTGTCTATGGCTGTACTTATATATATATATATATATATATATATATATATATATATATATATATATATATATATATATATATATATATATATATATATATATATATGTGTTGTTTTTAAATATATGGATTAAAGCCTGGATTTTTATCATAAGTGGTTTGTGCTTGGGACTTTCTTTTCTTATATTGCATATTCGTTTGGCGTGGAGGACAAAAACGCTGTTGTCTGCACTTGACGTCATCCCCACTCTCCAATATGCCGTGTCTACACACAGAGGATAAGACAGAGCGCACAGCTTTCTTCTGTGTTTGTCCAAATAGAGTTTTACCTTTATAAGGTAAAGCCAAAAGCTTGGCCTTTGAAGATACATCAGCCGACCAATATTTAAACCACAGAGCTAATGAGAGCTAGAACAGTGAAGCTAGACATCTTAGCTCCCAGTCCAATTACCTGCATGTTGACATCACAGATAAAGGAATTGGCCAGTTTAAGAGCTTTGAACCTATCTTGGATCTCCTCTATCGTGGTCTCTTCTGATATTAGATCAGACAGGACATCGCACCAAAAAGATGCTGCTCCCGCAACCTTTGCAATACTTGCCACAGGTTGCCACTGTAAACCTTGATGGATGTACATTTTTTTTTTAAGTAAGCCTCTAGCTTCTTATCCATGGGATCCTTGAAGGAACAACTATCCTCTATAAGAATGGTGGTTCTTTTAGCTAGAGTAGAGATAGCTCCTTCACGTTTAGGCACATTGCGCATGAGTCACGAATGGAGTCAGCAACAGGAAACATCTTTTTAAAAACAGGGGAAGGGGAGAAGGGAACCCCTGGCTTATCCCATTCCTGAGCTATAATTTCTGAAAACTTATCTGGAACTGGAAAAACATCCACGGATGAGGGAGAATCATAAACTCTATTAAGTTACCCAAAGTAGGGAAAGCAGATAAAGCTGCAGACACCGCAGACGTTATCCGCGCAGAAAAATCTCCTGGTAAGTAAACACCCCCAGGAGGTTGAGAGGAAACAGAAGGCACAGCATGAGAAACAATTAAGGCTTGGGACGCTTGTGTAGAAATCTGAGGCATATCACGCACAGCATTCTCCTGAGAGACACTTGGCTCAGAAGGTAGTAATTTGTCTTTAAATTTTAAAGTTTTTGCTAAGCATGGGGAACAGAATTGCATAGGAAGGACAATTTGGGCCTCTAAACATAGCAAGCATTTATCCATAGTAATAGATTGATCCTGTTCCGAGTCCATAGCTACAGAATCAGATCCCAAAGTGAAAAATTAAAAAGAAGTAAATCCTTGAAGGAACAACTATCCTCTATAAGAATGTTGGTTCTTTTAGCTAGAGTAGAGATAGCTCCTTTAAGTTTAGGCACATTGCGCATGAGTCACAAATGGAGTCAGCAACAGGAAACATCTTTTTAAAAACAGGGGAAGGGGAGAAGGGAACCCCTGGCTTATCCCATTCCTGAGCTATAATTTCTGAAAACTTATCTGGAACTGGAAAAACATCCACGGATGAGGGAGAATCATAAACTCTACTAAGTTTAGTAGACCTTTTAGGGTTGACAGCAACCGAAGGTTCAGAGTCGTCCAAAGTAGCTAGAACCTCCTTCAGAAGCAACTGGAGATGTTCAAGTTTAAATCTGAAATTAACTTCTTCAGATTCTGAAAATTTTTCCCCCATCATGTCAGATTCTGAGATTTCCCCTTCAGAAGCTACTGAAGTATCTTCCTCATCAGACATTTCGGAAAGGTTGACCAACGCAGTTTTAGAGGGGTCAGACACCTTACCAGCAGAAAAATGTTTAGATTTCCTCTTACACTTACCCAAAGTAGGGAAAGCAGATAAAGCTGCAGACACCGCAGAAGTTATCCGTGCAGTAAAATCTCCTGGTAAGTAAACACCCCCAGGAGGTTGAGAGGAAACAGAAGGCACAGCATGAGAAACAATTAAGGCTTGGGACGCTTGTGTAGAAATCTGAGGCATATCACGCACAGCATTCTCCTGAGAGACACTTGGCTCAGAAGGTAGTAATTTGTCTTTAAATTTTAAAGTTTTTGCTAAGCATGGGGAACAGAATTGCATAGGAAGGACAATTTGTGCCTCTAAACATAGAAAGCATTTATCCATAGTAATAGATTGATCCTATTCCGAGTCCATAGCTACAGAATCAGATCCCAAAGTGAAAAATTAAAAAGAAGTAAAATATAATAATTTTATCCCAAAAAAAACGATATGCCCAAATTTTAGAAGACCTTTAAAACATAAAATATACCAGGCACAAAGGAAAAAATGTCACCCTAAGAAGCAACCTCAATCTGCCTAAGGCTCCTACCGTGACCGGATAGATATCCCACTAGTAAGAGGAAGCAAGATCCTGCAAAGTTCTTCTCCTCTTTAGCAGACGATCACTAAGCTCCGCTCCGAAATACTGGAAGTGCGGAGGTCACACAAGCGGCTAAAAAATGTAAACTGTGCCACACTAAAAGCGCACGTTAACAAACGGCTGCAAAAAGCAAATAAAATCTTTCCTCACAGCCTTAACTTACTCTGCCATAGCCCAGCTATACAAATAAGGGGAAAAGTAAATAATACCTTTGAAGTCTCACACTGAGTGTAATTAATAAATCAAAGTATGAATTTTCTTTTAACACATAAAGTGTCAATAAAGCTGCCCATAAAATGTACCCTTAACCTAATAAGGATAATTATGTCCCAAAAAAAGATCCACTTGATGGTTAAGCTCAAAAAGTGCTGTCCTTCAATACCTAGAAGGCAAAAGGCACTTACCTGTAGATCTAGCTGCAGGGCAGATAACAGCTACTACGGTGTGACCGGTACTCCAGTTCCTGTCAGGGACCTGAAGTAACAGAAAGAACAGAGTAACTAACCCTGGCTTTCTGTAAAGGGGTAGGAAAATGTTAGAAGTAAAGCAAAGACCACCTTGCCGCCTTCTAACTGCTAAAAGCCACCACTACTCTTACTAAAGAGATTGACGCGGACACAGCTAGAACCCAATCCTTGCTTCCAGGGAAAAGTACCCATAAAAGGATTAAATATCTTCAGACACAATCTTCGTACATCCTCCATTGACAGAGGCAAAGAGAATGACTGGGGGTTATGGGTAAGGGAAGTTATACTTAATAGCTTTTCTGGGGTGCACTTTGCCTCCTCCTGCTGGCCAGGAGTTGAATATTCCACTAGTAATTGGAATGAAGTTGTGGACTCTCCATGCCATAGGAAAAAAAAATTGTTTAAGAAATGCTGGCAAGTATTTTAAAATAATTTTCAAAAATAAGCAAAATGAATTACATAGCTAAGCTGCCTGGTGCAGCTAACTCCACCCCTCTTATCAGTGTTTAGACACAGGCATTGTATTTCAACTGAGTTCACAGCTTCTAGGCATGCATCAGCAGATAGTTCCTATTCACTTTTGCATTTTACCAAAAGAACAATAAACAGATACAGCCGTAAAAGGAATTGTGTGGGGGGAGTAAGAGCTTTACAATTCAGAAACTAAAAAGAAAGAGTTAATGGTGAGGCACTGCAGTATAAATATGCAGGTAAAGTAATTAAAGTACATATTATATTATTTAGTCTCTATCCCAACTTGTTTTATGTCCCTTTAAGGGTAATGGAGGGGAAGAAGTTAGGACGTTCCATGCCATCCTAAAAGCGTTACAGCCCAGCGCCATTAGGACAGCATGGAGCGTCCTAACGCAGTCAAAGGGTTAAAAGAGAAAACTACCTGAAGCATATATTTGATGAAAACGTGATATAAGGCCCAATTCTCTAAAGCCCTCTGCTCAGGCAAGATCATTTAAAAAGCTCTAAAGGGGTTTAAAAAAAAAAAAAACATAGTTCAAGTTAGCACCAAATTAGTGGTGCACTACTGGTTTTGAGCTGAATGCAGACACTATTTGGCAGCTATGCAAATATGATGCCCCTGTTTGGCTCACTGGCTGTGTTCAGCTCCAGACCAACAGTCCCTTGCCAGTCCATGGTTAATGCATAGTTAGTTAACTCTTGATTGGCAATGGGCTATTGGTCCGCAGCTGAATACAGCCAATGAGTAAATAAGGCATATGCCCATAGCCTCCAATCTCTGGCCAGGTCATATTTAGAACCAGCATTGTCAATCTGGAGCAGATTTATGTTTGTTTAAACCTTTTTTGCGGTTAAACACAATTCTGTTCAAGCAATAGCAATGGTCTAGCACATTAGAAAATGATCATTATTGCCCATTTATGTCCCTTTTTCACATTTGCCATTAGATGACAATCTCCCGTCTAATAAGACTGATTATACCAATATAATGACCATGAATAGCAGATATTATAAACATATTTATTACTTAGAATGTGACAACATCAGGCAGCACGGACAATACAAATGATGAAATGCAAACTAGTCTCTGAGGTTTTCTGATGATACAGGAGAAGACTTGGTTTGATCACTGACCTTTCTCTTACAATAGGACAATGCTTATCCATAGTGTGATCTTGAGAATAGACCTGAATAGTGTGTGTTGCAATATCTTATAGTGTGACTCAACAGCTGACAGTGTGAAGTAGCAAAATAGAGAACTTTTGATAATGGTTATACCCAACAGCAATGCTCACAATAAGCTGTGTTTTATTTTTATTTTTGCAACTTACGGGGGGTCTAATATTATATGAATCAAGGTTACCAGGTAGAAACCTCAATAAATTGTTAATAACATTATTTACACAGTTATGATGACACTCATGGGAGAGTTCATGAATCTTGGAATATAAACATCTGGAAGGAATTTTTCACTGTTTTCTTTTTTTCTGTCTTTATTGTATGATGAACCCCTTACCTTGAGGAAGATGGGTGGTTTTCTGAACACACCAACTCCTGGGGGTGTTCCAGTAAGGAAAATATCACCTGGGTTCAAAGTAACAAACCTATAATAAAAAAAAAAAAGCATTTAAATAAAAAAAGTGCACATATGGGGTAAAAGGGACATTGTACATTAGATTTTTCTTTGCATAAATGTTTTGTAGATGATCCAGTTATATAGCCCATTTTGGGGTGTTTTTGTAAAAAAAAAAAATATGTACAGTTTTGCTTATTTTTAAATAACATTGTGCTAATTTTCAGACTCCTAACCAAGCCACCAAGTTGTAGATGTATACTGATGTAGACAGAATTCAGATTGCTTATGTTTGTATAATGGGTCTTTTCATAGGCAGGTGAGGGGGGAGGGTCTGCTATCAGCCGCTTTCAGTTGGTGTCCCAGCCTAACCCATCAACAGTGCTAAACTGGGAGTTTCTAAGTAAGTTTTTACTGGGTTTTTTTATATCAGTATCTGTGTATATTCTTCTTTATAGAAGTGTCTAAAAGTGTCACTAATGTACAGTTCTTTAAAAGGGACAGTAAAGTTTACATTACACTTTCATAATTCAGATATAGCATGTCATTTTAAACAACTTACAAATGATACCAAGAGAATGAAGTAGATTTGATAATAGAAGTATATTATAAAGTTATTTAAAATGGAACGCTCTATCTGAATCACGACAGAAAACTTTTGGGTTTTGTGTTCCTTTAAGGGATTGATAAATACTGTATGTCGTGTGAACTAGAAATTGAGACTTGGCACACAGTAAACTGCCCCTAAGGCTGCCATTTTTATCTTTTTAATGTGGTTTCACTATAAGCCATGGTATTCACTAAAATAGCAGTAACAGCTATTTCATGGTCACAACCACAGCCCTTTCACTGCCAGTTTCTGTCATCTACTGACTATGGTGGATGGAGAAAAGAAGCCCCTTCTATATGGAGGGCAATAAGAATAGGATGCAGCTCAGGCAGGAAGTGCAGGAGGGCAGAGATTACCAATAAAAAGCAAGATGACTGAGTATCATTGAATTCCTCATTACAGGGGAATTTAGCTTCTATTATTGGATATGGCTGAGAGAGACCAGTTGTTTACTGTCTTATGATTGGGTTACACTTGTGGCTCTATTAGAAAATGTACAGTTGGATGAAGACCGTAAGACAACATGGACTGGATACTAAGCATTAAAGATGTTAATTATAAAGATTATTTAAGGTAACAAATTAGAACATTTTCTTGAACTCTCAGTTTTTTTATTGTACTCATATAGAATTGTCTTTTGACAACTTGTAAATAAAAAGTTTAAAAAAAAAAAAGGTAAAAGGATTGAAACAGAGAAAGGAGGTACCTTAATGGGGGGTTACAAAGGGAACAGCTCCAACTAATGACCCTTGTTTCACTGCTCACCTGACTAGAACATAGCTGGCACTTCGTCCATACCTCTGGTACCATGCTATGCCTCATCTGTAGCAGCTGCCTCCAGCTTTAACAGCACTCAACCCTCTAACAGCTCATCCATGTTCCTACTAAACGGACCAACGGTTCCAGCTGTCTCTTAGGCTATGGGAGGGCAATATTTCCCGCATACATTTGTAACCATACCCAGTCTAGATTAAATGTGGCTAAAACAGGGCCAAGGAACTAATGGTAGCAAAAACATGCAGCACAGATTTTGTGTGTAATGTCATAATTGTGCATGTTGCAGGTTAAGACCCAGTTAAACATGTATGCTGTATTAACTGTCACATCTGAGGGTTTTAAAAAAATAAATAAAATAAGTGATGATCACAATAACATCTATATATCTACACATACTTGCACACACATGTAATAATTGAAAATGTTGAGCACCAAAATTGTGTGGGTGATTGTTTTTTTTTCTTTTGTTTTAAAAAAAAAATCAAAGCCTATATTAGCTTGCCCACTGCAAAAGACAGTGATATAAAGCCTTAGAAAAACAAAGTTGACAGACCAAATTCCTAGCTTTATGTTCTATTTATGGGAGGGGCTACCCATGTGAAATATCAGCATCACAGACTGGAAGGGGAGGAGTGTAATTTATTCGATCACTGATAAAGGGGAGCCTCTGGAATCTTTATATCTAAATGTTTCTCACATTAATTGGGTTCCAATTATTAATTTGTAAGCAAAGTCCCCAGAGAACCTGAGTACCTGCTTACTGGGATAGCAAAGCAGCATTTAAAAAATGCATTTTCCCCGGCTCAAAAAACTTGTGCAGGTCCTTCCCTTGAGATCCTGCTGCACTCAAAACCTAAATAAATAACCTTATTATATTATTCTACTGATACAATTCTACTCATACATGTATAATATAAATTAACAAAAGCTGGGGGCGGAGCCAACTACTGAGGCAGCTAGACGTGTTCCTGTGCAGCTCCGGGCTCTCAGATATAAGTATTGGATTTAATCAATATATAAAGAGCCCAAACTTTGCTTATATTATTTTAGAAAACTAACTTTATTCATCATATACTTCCTGAAGCTGAAGATACCCTGTTTAATGAGCACAACACTACTCTTTACTTTCAAGCCACGCCACGTGGAGTTACCAGCCAGCACTTATACTCCAGCGGCACTGCTGACATGGAAGCCCTAGAATTGTGGGAGCAACGTACCCAGCAGCTATTGGAATGGCACTTTAAGAGTCTAAATGATGATTTAACGTCGCTACTATATACCCTTACTTCACGGATGAACCATGCAGCTGAGAGCACTGACACTGTACAGTGTGTCGGTAGATGTGAGGCGCTTGCTGACATGGAGTGTGCTGAACTTTGCGGGGTGGATCGCCTATCAGACCTTCCCCTTCTACTATCTATGCCGGCGAAACTGGAACCCGGGGAGACAAAGTGCTCGGTTACTATGAGCCCACATGCTGAGGCGCCATCTCCGGCCTTACCGACTCACAAAAATCCTCTGGCCCAACTCCAAGCTGTCACACCGATGCTTGGAAATTGCCCCCTAGTGTTGGCCGCCACGCGAAGTCCGGCTACATTTAACCCATCCCCTGGTGTGGAATCTCTCTATGCTAGTGCCCGATTTCAGCGTGTAAGTCCTCAGCTTTACAATGGCACTTACCTTTCTGTGTGCCGCGGAGACCCTTCGGTTCATTGTCCAGCCAGCCTTACTACAAGAACTGGTGTCGGTTGAGCGATCGGCTGACTCAGTGCGACGTTACCCTTCAGGGTTGAACTCTACTGCTCAGACATTGCCTTTTACGGTTTTGCAGAGACAAGCTTGTATAATAGTTTACACTATACAATGGTTTAATAGTTTACACTGTATGATGGACTCTCCACTATATTATAGTTTTACATATGATTGCATATTGGCTGACTCTTTTTTTTTGTATATAGACGTACAACTCTGGGAAGGTTTACAGTGACTATATAAATATATTATGAGACATTGCCTAGCTCTAAACAGACTATACGCCTTCTTACATTACTAAATACTTTATGGTTATTATGTCATCTTTAAATCTATATACTACCATTTTACTGAGGCATTTAAGGTGTAGCTTGTTTAACCTCATCTCCTGATAGACTTCCTTCAATATGTTAGTCTAACTACATATGGCTTTAGGTATGTTTTAAATAACCCCTTAGTTTATAAGGTAAGGATATAATCACCATTTTCACACTAATATACAGCCTACCTTATGCGAACTTATAATGAAGTTTTTGTCTATCTAGTTGTTTCTGCTTTATGTACCTACATATTCTCCTCCACCATATAGTCTACTAAGCTACCTATGGAAATGTATAAAAGTCTTTAACAATTGAAGTTATGTGCCTACTTGACTATTATCATGGTAGATGGACCCTAGGGTTATATCATAGCCATGGTTTAAAAAACTTTTCTATGTCTCCCATGCTATGACCTTATCTAATGCTTACTATGATTATAAGTCTGCTGCCCTAACTTTTCCCACACTCTATTGCAGCCTGTTCACAAGGTTCATCTAGGATTGTTGCATATAGTTGGATACTTACTACAGATTTTCTAATGGCCCCTGATATACCAAATTTCCACAGAACTGTTTATGTCCACTTATTATCATAAATCAATTATGCAGACATTTAAGTATATCATAAGCCACAGGATACTGATTAGTTCTCCCAGGTTGTGCCATACCCACAACTTAACCTAGCCTATATGTCATATTTTATATAGTTTAAAATTATATACAATAATTGCTCTGCATGTTTAAATGATGGCAGAAGTTTTTGTAGACTATTTATTGATGTTGTTTATATGTACTTTACAACAGTTACCATATATGAGGAGCTTGAACATTTACCCTCTCAATGCCTAGTGGGTCTGCCTGTTGTGCTCAAATATACAGACTGGGTGTCTCTACTAAGCTATTGTAATAAGGATAAGGCTTTCTGGCTTCTTGTTTCTAATAGCTCTACAATTGCGTTCTCAAATGCTGAAATGTAATTCTATCTGTTTATAGATTAATATGAGCTGCTCCTCTGAAACTTTATGTAATCCCTGTTCTGTTTGGTTTGGGGAGAGGTTTTGATGGTGCAGAAGGTTTAGCAGGAACATTGACACCTTTAGTTAAGTGCTTCGCCTATAGCAGATCTTATACTCCTTGAGATGTGGGGACAGTTTAAATAAGGTGTGTGCCTGCTGCCGGGTATAGGGCCCGTGCCTAGGCAGCGGGAGCATACTAAAGTTTTTTTTTAGCGTTTGTTCTCCCTGTAGGAACCATCCCCCTATAGCAATTGCATTTATACTTTTCTGCATACCCGAATATCTCTCCAGTCCACATGTGTAATTCTTTGGGGTGAGGAGACGCTTCCCTGTTCACATATTTTCAAGGACAAGATCCCCTTAGATAACTAGCTATTAATGATAATACCTAATAGGTTTGAGCCTGCCTACAGTAGGTTCTGTTCCTCCCCTCGACCTAGATAGATACCAATCTCAGCATAGAATAATGTTACTCCCTATTTTTTGTTATCTCATTAATATATTGATTAGCATACATATTAAAATCACGCCCAACCATAATATGTAGTGTAACACCAATTCAATACTCCAGGTATGCTCCTGTTGCGGGCTGGCCCTGCATTAACATTTCCATTATCTGGGATCTATATACTTGTAACACTCTTAATGTAGCGTTACTATTATAGGTAGCTAATCTATATTTACTTCTCCCCTAGTTATCCACATGCTCTTGAGATCTTAATTAGAGTCATGTTAAGTTTTACCTTCCTAATCTAAACAACCACCTATAGCAGTTAGCCCAATTACAACCCATTTCATGTGCATCTGTTTGGCAAATTCAGAAGACATGCTGACATCTCCTGTCTGCTTCTCATAGGTAACCCATCACCTCCACTCCACTCCACCTAATATGCCTCCCCTAGTGGGAGGACTAAATACGCGGTTTTTCTCACATATACCGCACCCTATCTACCCTCCTTTCCAGCAAAATCTTGCAGGTTATCATTATACTCAGTTTTATTTCTTTCTTAACCTACGCAAGATAGCCCAAATATATATATATATGCACGTAATAATATTATCCCTTTAGCACTTTACTTAACCTACACACTATTCATATTAGTATGAGATAAAATTATAAAAAAAAAAAACTGAGGTTTACTACCGAGATCCATAAGTGGTCTCCTTCGTTTGCACATGCCTTTTTTTTATCTTAATGCTTGTGACGGTCCAAGAGTGGCCTAGGATTTTATTTAAAAGGCATCTCACTGTTTGGCATTCTATGTATCTCATGGTTGCATGATATGTCAATTGTTACACTTACGTTTATTTTCTGTGTTTGTCTTTTCATTCTAGTAATACTAAACCTTACTGTATGTGACATGCAATGCAAGAACCTGTTTTTATGACTATTGTATGCCTTTGAATATTCCTCAATAAAAATTATTTAAAAAAAAAAAAAAAAATTAACAAAAGCTGAAGATAAAATGTTATTACTTTTATTCTTCTAAATGTCATTTGCAGACCTGTTCTCCTTGTTAGACGCAGGTCCCCACCATAGAACTAACTGGGAATCTGCCAGCACTTACTTGGAGACCCAAGCAATGAGAGCTTCAGTCTTGAAGACCATCTGCTTTGTGTTACTGTCCTGGACAAGTTCCCCATTCACACGACAACGGATTCCAAGATTGTGGGGGTCTGGGAAAGGAAAGGAAATGCATCACAGGATTTAACTGCATCGGCACAATGATACTGCACTGACAGTTTCTATTATTACTCAAACAATACCATTATGCTTTTCATGCATCTATATATATGTAACTGAAGATATAGACATGCCACTCAAAGGCTGCTTTGAGACTGACTCTGATGGTGTGTTACATAATCTGATTTCAGAATTAAAGAGACGTAGTACTCAAAATCCAGCAGCTAATACATGTCTTTTTGCATTGATTAAAAAAAGTCCTGAAAAAGATGTTTAAATTTAAAGTGAAACTAAAAAGAATCTTGCGTCTTTTCTTTACAACTCATAGCTGGGTGTTAATTTCTCACTGGCACTACTGGGCGCTATCTACTAATTGGTGGCTGCACATATATGCCTTATCATTGGCTCACTCTATGTGTTCAGGCAACTCCCAGTAATGCATTGCTGCTTCTTTAAAGGGACACTGAACCCAAATTTTTTCTTTTGTGATTCAGATAGAGCATGCAATTTTAAGCAACTTTCTAATTTACTCCTATTATCAATTTTTCTTCATTCTCTTGGTATGTTTATTTGAAAAGCAAGAATGTAAGTTTAGATGCCGGCCCATTTTTGGTGAACAAACTGGGTTGTCCTTGCTGATTGGAAAGCACCAATAAACAAGTGCTGCCCATAGTCTGAACTAAAAATTTGCTGGCTCCTTAGCTTAGATTCCTTCTTTTTTAAATAAAGATAGCAAGAGAACGAAGAAAAATTAATAATAGGAGTAAATTAGAAAGTTGCTTAAAATTGCATGCTCTATCTGAGTCATGAAAGAAAAAATTTGGGTTCAGTGTCCCTTTAACAAGGATACCAAGAAAATGAACCAAATTTGATTAGAAGTAAATTGGAAAGTTGTTTAAAAATGTTTGTTCTGCCTGAATCCTAAATGAAACATTTGGGGAATCATATTAAAAAGGGTGTTTTTTTATTTGTTTTTTAAAAACATAATGCAAACTTTTTATACTCTTTGGGGCCCATTTATCAAGCTCTGGATGGAGCTTGAGGGCCCGAGTTTCTGGCGAGCCTGCAGACCGCTC
This sequence comes from Bombina bombina, assembly GCF_027579735.1. NCBI lineage: Eukaryota > Metazoa > Chordata > Amphibia > Anura > Bombinatoridae > Bombina > Bombina bombina. The sequence goes on from NC_069504.1 coordinate 818,129,791, forward strand.
CTCCATAACCCTGTCCGCCTGCTCTGAGCAGGCGGACACACATCGCCGAAAATCAACCCGGTCGAGTACGATCGGGTTGATTGGCACTCCCTGCTGGCGGCCAATTAGCCGCGGATCTGCAGGGGGCAGCGTTACACCAGCAGCTCACAAGAGCTGCTGGTGCAATGCTGAATACGGAGAGCGTATTGCTCTCCGCATTCAGCGTGGTCTGGCGGACCTGATCCGCACTGTCGGATCAGGTCCACCAGACCTTTGATAAATATCCCCCTATATGTTAGGGCTAAATAGACTCATTACTATACAACTGTATACACATGAGTATTAATTAAGACACATTAACAGGCTACTAATGGATTAAATACATGTAAAGATTATATGGCAAACAAAATTGTTAAAAACAGATCTCACTAAAATGTAAAAAAAAAAAGCCAGGAACATCTTGTATTTGTCTTCTAGGATTAAGCACTGTGCTTGTCACATGGTCCATAGAAAAATTCCCCCCAAAAAACTTCTGTAATCTAGGTTATCTGCAAAATGCTGCATCTTGGAAAACAGTGACTACATTTACAGGATCAACCAAACATTTATGAATCAGCTCCTATTTGCTCTTTCCATGAGTAAGAAAACAAGACTGTAACACTGTGCACAGTCTAGGGGGTAGATTTATCAAGCAGCGGATGCTGCAATCTACCCCCAAAGTTTCAGGTCCACCTGAAACTTAAGAAGCAGGGGTCATAAAACCGCTGCTCCTTAACTCATCCGCCACCTCTGAGATGGCGAACTGCAATCATCCTGATCAGATGCGATCAGGATGATTGACAACCCCTGCTAGCGGCCGATTGGCCGTGAATGTGCAGGGAGCAGCATTGCACAAGCATTTCACTAGAAATGCTTGTGCAATAATAAATGCTGACAGACTATGCTGTAGGCATTTAGCGATGTCGGGCAGACATGATCCGCTACCGCAGATCATGTCCGTCCGACATATGATAAATCTACCCCTAGGGGTGGACTGAGCAGTCAGACAAATGGACATGGACCAAGGGCCCGGCTCATAAGGGGGGCAGCTGTTGTGCTCATGGTCACATTTTGTTAAATGAGTTAGCGCAGTGGCAACAGTTAAGTTGCTTCTCTAGCGGTTGTGACTGTGAGAGAGCAGGCGGGCACATTTTAGCATGTGACGGCTGCGCTAGAGGTTGTGAGCTGGGGTGTGCAGCAGATGATCAGAAGCTAGCGCAGTGCTGACAGTTGAGCTAGAAGTAACTAAACAGTTAAGGGTGGGCAGAGTGGGTGCGCTGTGCCTGGATTGGAGGCCAGTTGCTCTGGGGACCCTGTAGTGTGAGGTCTGGCCATGGAGGGTAGGGAGTCCAGTGGGGAGGGTTTGTAGCTGTGGAGGCCCAGGCCGTTAATGTTGGGGAGCCCTGGTGGAAGCGAGGCAGGCAGGTGGTGGGTTGATGGAAGGGCGCACAAGGCAAGGTGAGGGCCCTTCTCTAATTTTTGCCTAGGGGTCCTGATTGGTCTCAGTCCGCCCCTGGGGGCCACAGTCTAATATCTCCTGTGACAGGATCATAATCTATTGCAAATGTTTATAGCTTAGATAGTTCATTATTTAATTTTTAGAGGACAGCAAAACAAGCCTTTTTGTCACTTGTGTTAACAGCCGTCTTGCAGGTAAACTTCTTAAGCCATCCATAAAGAAAGAGAATTTTGCACTGGTAAGCACCTGTTGCATCTGCGTGAAATGGTAGTCCTGGTAATACCAATCAATATGGTATTAAGAAACCCTATTAAGTCACTGCACCAATATGATAAATTAAAGTATTATTAATCTTTGTATAGAGCTGCAAAATTCCATAGCAGTACAAAAAAATTAAATATCTAAACTACTGAACAGATTTACTTCTACAAAATATGCTAGGATCTATCTTCTTGCCACATTTAAAAGTAAATCTGTACACTACTTTGGTCTGTAAGCATGAAAAAAGTTAAGTTTGAAAAACATTAAAAAAAAAAATTCTCTTGAAAAAATATTTTTTAAAAACCCAGTAAAAATGAAGGAACCAATTTATTGTAGGGTTTGTACTGCATCTGTACCTATCTGACATCACAAACCATATTTCAGTCACATTGGTCACTACAATTGACACAAGAAGAAAAAAATAAATAAACTGGCTAATAATAGCTAAACCATTACTTAAAGGGCCATTAAACCCAAACATTTTCTTTCACAATTCAGATAGAGAATACAATTTTAAACAACATTCCAATTTACTTCTATTATCTATTTTGCTGCAATCTTTATATATCCTTTGTTAAAGAAATAGCAATGCACATTGGTGAGCCAAACACATGAGGCATCTATGTGCAGCTACCAATCAGAAGCTACTGAGCCTATCTAGATATGCTTTTCAGGAAAGAATATCAAGAGAATGAAGCAAATTAGATAATGAAGTAAATTAGAAAGTGGTTTAAAATGGTATTCTCTATCTGAATCATGAAAGAAAAAAATTTGGGTTTAATGTCCCTTTAAAATGATTATATTAATAAGTACATTTATTGTCATTGGTGTCTGCTGAAGTAATGCAGTGGTTTGTTAACTTCCTACTTGGATATAATCTATACAAACCTGAGATAGAGTCCTTAGTAACCAGAGCTGGCCCAATTGGACAGAACGTGTCAAATGTTTTACCCAGAAGCCACTGCTTCCCATTCTTCTTCATTTGCCAGTCCCGAGCACTCACATCATGAGCAACAGTGAAACCAACCACATAATCCATAGCATCTTCCTCCTGTGTGTGTGAAGGTAGTGATTGAGTTAAACCAATCTGTTTGTGCAGTGAACTCCTATTAAAATCATACATATTTATCTTCCAGGAACAAGAGAACATTAAGTCTACACAGAGCGTAAACAAGGATGTACGTGCTGCACAGCCACGTTCTAGTAAGAATTATTTTGTATTCATTTGAACATAAGATACAGACGTAACTAAAATGAAATATACCTTAATGTCTTTCCCTTTCTTCCCAATTACAAAGGCCAACTCAGCTTCCCAGTCCACTTCCTGCAACAAAAAGTCCAGGTAAATAAAGAATGATAATGCATGACTACAGCACCACCAAGTGGTAAAGGATTGCAAATGAAACACATTCGAAATAGAGGTGCCTTGATTTCTTGCACATTATAATTATAGTTTGTAACCACTATGTATATTACATGCCTGTATTCAGCACTATAGTGCATCTCAGGTACAATGTAATTGTATGACAGCTGTAAATGACAACGGAGGTAGATGGCTATAGAACTTATAATTAAATGCGGTTTGCCGAGATCTGCCTGACACTGTATTGGTGCATAATATTTTCAGGGCATACACAATATAAATATGTTCAGTGAACATCATGGAAGTTACATGCACAGACGCAAACTTCTTTTTCTCCACCGGTAACAGGACAGTGTACCGTAAAAAAATGCCCCCCCTTTAACCCCTTAATGACCAGACCATTTTTCAATCTTTTTACCCTTAAGGACAAGGGCTATTTTTACATTTCTGCAGTGTTTGTGTTTAGCTGTAATTTTCCTCTTACTCCTCCTTTACTGTACCCACACATATTATATACCGTTTTTCTTGACAATTAATGGACTTTCTAAAGATACCATTATTTTCATCATATCTTATAATTTACTATAATTTTTTTTTATAAAATATCAGGAAAAAAAAACAAACACTTTTTCTAACTTTGACCCCCAAAATCAGTTACACATCTACAACCACCAAAAAAACACCAATGCGAAATAGTTTCTAAATGTTGTCCTGAGTTTAGAAATACGCAATGTTTACATGTTCTTTGCAAGTTATAGGGCCATAAATACAAGTAGCACTTTGCTATTTCCGAAACACTTTTTTTCAAAATTAGCGATAGTTACATTGGAACACTGCTATCTGTCAGGAATACCTGAATATCCCTTGACATGTATATATTTTTTTTAGAAGACATCCCAAAGTATTGATCTAGGCCCATTTTGGTATATTTCATACCACCATTTCACCGCCAAATGCGATCAAATAAAATAAAAATCGTTCACTTTTTCACAAATTTTGTCACAAACTTTAGGTTTCTCACTGAAATTATTTACAAACAGCTTCTGCAATTATGGCACAAATGGTTGTAAATGCTTCCCTGGGATCCCCTTTGTTCAGAAATAGCAGACTTATATGGCTTTGGCGTTGCTATTTGGTAATTAGAAGGCCACTAAATGCTGCTGCGCACCACACGTGTATTATGCCCAGCAGTGAAGGGGTTAATTAGGTAGCTTGTAGGGAGCTTGCAGGGTTAATTTTAGCTTTAGTGTAGAGATCAGCCTCCCACCTGACACATCCCACCCCCTGATCCCTTCCAAACAGCTCTCTTCCCTCCCCCACCCCACAATTCTCCCCGCCATCTTAAGTACTGGCAGAAAGTCTGCCTGTACTAAAATAAAAGTTTTTTTATTATTATTATTTATTTAGCTGTGATGAACCCGCCCCCCCTTAGCCCCCAACCTCCCTGATCCCCCCAAACAGCTCTCTAACCCTCCCCCCGCTACCTATTTGCCACCATCTTGGGTACTGGCAGCTGTCTGCCAGTACCCAGTTTGCCCCAAAAAACTATTTTTTTAATTTATTTTTTATAAAATATAACTTTTTCTGTAGTGTAGCTGCCCCCCTCCTCCCCCTCTGTGATCCTTTGATATTTTTTTATCCCCCCCCCTCTCATGCTGCAATTTATTGATAATTGGTGGTAGTGTTTGCTGCGCATGCGCACACGCCCCCACAATCCCTCCTGCATGCTCCCGGCAACCGGTGTGCACATTGCATTTACAGGAACCGGATGCCTGGTAGCGATGGGCCGTCCACCCGCCTCCCTGCTAAGCTCCCACCCACCAACAATCGGCACCATCGCTTCCGGCGCAGAGAGGGCCACAAAGTGTCTCTCTCTGCATCGGATGCTTGAAAAAGGGTATTGCAGGATGCCTCAATATCGAGGCATCACTGCAATACCCTGAAAGCTGCTGGAAGCTATCGCAATCGCTTCCAGCACTCAATTAGACCAAGGACGTGCCAGGTACGTCCATTGTCACTAACGGACAGTTTTTGCAGGACGTACCTGGCACGTCCTTGGTCGTTAAAGGGACACTGAACCTAAAATTTTTCTTTTGTGATTCAGATCGAGCATGCAATTTTAAGCAACTTTCTAATTTACTCCTATTATCATTTTTTCTTCATTCTCTTGCTATCTTTATTTGAAAAGCAAGAATGTAAGTTTAGAAGCCGGCCCATTTTTGGTTCACAACCTGGGTTGTCCTTGCTGATTGGACAGCACCAATAAACAAGTGCTGTCCAGGGTTCTAAACCAAAAATTGGCTGGTTACTTAGCTTAGATGCCTTCTTTTTCAAATAAAGATAGCAAGAGAACAATGAAAAATTGATAATAGGAGTAAATTAGAAAGTTGCTTAAAATGGCATGTTCTATCTGAATAATGAAAGAAAAATGTTGGGTTTAGTATCCCTGTAATGTGTTTAAAATGACTTGTTATACCAGCTGCAGAGAATAAAATATTGGACATTCCTCCTTTAGGTGAACGTTTGTACATGAAATAGCTGCCTCTGGTAATTGAAACCACAACCCATTTAAATGGACTGAGCTTGCAGGAAGAGCAACTAATTTGTTTATCTCTCTATATTTACCAGAAATCCTCATCGTATCTCTCTATACACAGTGAGACCAATACTTAGATTCTAAAAAAACTCACTGGGCTGGTAAGATTCTATAAGTGTCCTATTTCCCTGGTGGATTTATATAAAGCCACTTTTTACCCTGAAAACAGGGCGTCTCAATAAGGGGCATATACTGCATTCTAAGCATGGAAAGGGGGTGCGAACATTACAAAAGTCCCAACATTGGCCGTATCTTTAAAACCGTTAGCCAATAGGATTGTTCTTATACGTAATATTGTTCCAAAATATCAAACAAATATCGGATGTTTGTTACATACGTGAATACATATGTTGATACATTCCATAACTCTTCTGTTTCACGGTTTTAAAGATACGGCCAATGTTGGAGTGTTATTTTTTTTAGATATTGCTAGATATATTTGGATATGTTTTTTAACAATATTGTTTTTTCTATTGACAATGATTATTAATATGATTGTATATTGTAGGTATTTACATTGGTTGCAAACTAATAGGTTTGGTATAGGGTATTGGATTTGAGGAGTTAGTGATGTTGATACACTAAACTCTGATTGTTTGAATCGCTGTAAGCTGTAAAGATTTTGAAATGTGTGTATATATAAAAAGGTAGCTTAGGGATTTAGTGTTATATGTCTAAGGAAACGGCGTGCAAGCCAAGAAACGCGTTGCATTAAGGGATACTACAATTTGCTAGACAGCTGCACTTGTTCTATATGACCATTTTATCTTTTGTTTTTAATAAACCACTTTGTGCTTATATTAAGCTGGGTTGTCCCTAATTTTGCTACCGTCTTCATTGGCCCGCACACAGGAGTCCCTGCTAGCCTGAGAACAGTAAGCTGGAGCACTGCAAACCTTCCGCTTGTCTCCAAAAGCATAATTGAGTGCTGCTACTAAATGCGAGTATTCTGCACATTTATACTGTTGTGGACGTGATCATAGGATCTACTCATACACACATGAGATGCCCTCTTGTTTGCTTCTATCTGCAGGATTCCATGAACTTCACCTTTTGGGACTGAGGAGTAGCCGCATACATTGTCACGTCCAAAATAGACTTTCTTTCTTTTCTTTCGCCTAGATTTAGAGTTCTGCAGTAGCCGTCAAAACCAGCGTTAAGGGGTCCTAACGCTGCTTTTGGCCGCCCGCTGGTATTTAGAGTCAGTTAGGAAAGGGTCTAACGCTCACTTTCCAGCCGCAACTTTTCCATACCGCAGATCCCCCTACGCCATTTGCGTATCCTATCTTTTCAATGGGATCTTCCTAACGCCGGTATTTAGAGTCTTGGCTGAAGTGAGCGTTAGAACTAAAAACTAACGACAAAACTCCAGCCGCAGAAAAAAGTCAGGAGTTAAGAGCTTTCTGGGCTAACGCCGGTTCATAAAGCTCTTAACTACTGTGCTCTAAAGTACACTAACACCCATAAACTACCTATGTACCCCTAAACCGAGGTCCCCCCACATCACCGCCACTCTAATAAAAAAATTTAACCCCTAATCTGCCGACCGCACACCGCCGCAACCTACATTATCCCTATGAACCCCTAATCTGCTAACCCTAACATCGCCGACACCTACATAATATTTATTAACCCCTAATTTGCCCCCCCCCCCCAACGTTGCCGCTACCTTACCTACACTTATTAACCCCTAATCTGCCAACCGGACCTTGCCGCCGCTATAATAAATTTATTAACTCCTAAACCGCTGCACTCCCGTCTCGCAACCCCTATAATAAATTTTATTAACCCCTAATCTGCCCTCCCTAACATCTTTGACACCTAACTTCAAGTATTAACCCCTAATCTGCCGACCGGACCTCGCCGCTACTCTAATAAATGTATTAACCCCTAAAGCTAAGTCTAACCCTAACCCTAACACCCCTCTAAGTTAAATATAATTTAAAGCTAACAACATAAATTAAATCTTATTAAATAAATTAATCCTATTTAAAGCTAAATACTTACCTGTAAAATAAATCCTAATATAGCTACAATATAACGAATACTTATATTGTAGCTATTTTAGCATTTATATTTATTTTACAGGCAACTTTGTATTTATTTTAACTAGGTACAATAGCTATTAAATAGTTATTTACTATTTAATAGCTACCTAGTTAAAATAATTACAAAATTACCTATTAAACCTAACACTACACTATCAATAAATTAATTAACTAAACTACCTACAATTACCTACAATTAAATCAACTAAACTAAATTACAAAAAAACAAACACTAAATTACAAAAAATAAGAAAAGATTACAAGAATTTTAAACTAATTACACCTACTCTAAGCCCCCTAAAAAAATAACAAAGCCCCCCAAAATAAAAAAATGCCCTACCCTATTTTAAAATAAAAAGTTAACAGCTCTATTACCTTACCAGCCCTTAAAAGGGCTTTTTGCGGGGCATGCCCCCCAAAAAATGAGCTCTTTTGCCTGTAAAAAAAAGCATACAATACCCCCCCAACATTACAACCCACCACCCACATACCCCTAATCTAACCCACCCCAACCCCCCTTAAAAAACCTAACACTTAGCCCTACCTCCCTACCTTGTATTCACCCAGCCGGGTATCACCGATCCGTCCAGAAGAGGGTCCGAAGTCTTCATCCTATCCGGCAAGAAGAGGTCCTCCAGAGGGTCCAAAGTCTTCATCCAGGCGGCATCTTCTATCTTCTTCCATCCGGAGCGGAGTGGGTCCATCTTGAAGCAGCCGACGCGGAACCATCCTTCCTCACCGACGGACTAACGACGAATGAAGGTTCCTTTAAATGACGTCATCCAAGATGGCGTCCCTTGAATTCCGATTGGCTGATAGGATTCTATCAGCCAATTGGAATTAAAGTGAAGGTCAATTTTTGCATATTGCAATACACCATTGTAAACCTTAATATACAAATATTACAGTCGCTAAGTTTATATTTTTATAAAACTCTTCTTTTTCAAACAAAATATATATATAAAATACCTCCGTTATTCTATTCGCTCCGCCCCTACCACACTTCCTTATTTATCTGTTGTTGTGACGTCGCTGTAGTTCCTACAAGCAGACTACGCTCGTGCACAACAGTATCTTCTAAATGCGCATGCGTATTATACACTCAGTAGCGCAGAACAGTAGCTCAGTAGCGCAGTTTTTTTAACGCATGCGCAGAACGTTGTAGTGACGCAAAAGAAAAGGGGCTGGACGCCACGGGGTTAGACGATATATTGGATACCAGAAATGTCAATCAATAACCGGAGTATGGCGGGCGGTTAATACGACGAAAACGGAGATGAATTAAAAGGTGAAAAATAATAATGATAACAATATTTATAAATAAATTGATGAATGAACATAATACTTAATTTCAGTCAGCTATTGAAAAATGTTAAGCAATGCGCCAGACTTGACCTTCACTTTAAGGTAGGAAAATTCTGATTGGCTGATTGAATCAGCCAATCAGATTCAAGTTCAATCAGATTGGCTGATCGCAACAGCCAATAGAATGCAAGCTCAATCTGATTGGATCAGCCAATCCGATTGAACTTGAATCTGATTGGCTGATTCAATCAGCCAATCAGCTTTTTCCTATCAGCCAATCGGAATTCGAGGGACGTCATCTTGGATGACGTCATTTAAAGGAACCTTCATTTGTCGTTGAGGAAGGATGGCTCCGCGTCGGCTGTTTCAAGATGGACCCGCTCCGCTCTGGATGGAAGAAGATAGAAGATGCCGCCTGGATGAAGACTTTGGACCCTCTGGAGGACCTCTTCTTGCCGGATAGGATGAAGACTTCGGACCCTCTTCTGGACGGATCGGTGATACCCGGCTGGGTGAATACAAGGTAGGGAGATCTTCAGGGGCTTAGTGTTAGGTTTTTTTAAGGGGGTTTTGGGTGGGTTAGATTAGGGGTATGTGGGTGGTTGTAATGTTGGGGGGGGTTTGTATGCTTTTTTTTACAGGCAAAAGAGCTGATTTCTTTGGGGCATGCCCCGCAAAAAGCCCTTTTAAGGGCTGGTAAGGTAATAGAGCTGTTAACTTTTTATTTTAGAATAGGGTAGGGCATTTTTTTTTATTTTGGGGGGCTTTGTTATTTTTTTAGGGGGCTTAGAGTAGGTGTAATTAGTTTAAAAATCTTGTAATCTTTTTTTATTTTTTTGCAATTTAGTGTTTATTTTTTTTGTAATTTAGTTTAGTTGATTTAATTGTAGGTAGTTTAGTTAATTAATTTATTGATAGCGTAGTGTTAGGTTTAATTGTAACTTAGGTTAGGATTTATTTTACAGGTAATTTTGTAATTATTTTAACTAGGTAGCTATTAAATAGTAAATAACTATTTAATAGCTATTGTACCTAGTTAAAATAAATATAAAGTTGCCTGTAAAATAAATATAAATGCTAAAATAGCTACAATATAATTATTCGTTATATTGTAGCTATATTAGGATTTATTTTACAGGTAAGTATTTAGCTTTAAATAGGATTAATTTATTTAATAAGATTTAATTTATTTCGTTAGATTTAAATTATATTTAACTTAGGGGGGTGTTAGGGTTAGACTTAGCTTTAGGGGTTAATACATTTATTAGAGTAGCGGCGAGGTCCGGTCGGCAGATTAGGGGTTAACACTTGAAGTTAGGTGTCAAAGATGTTAGGGAGGGCAGATTAGTAGTTAATAAAAGTTATTATAGGGGTTGCGAGACGGGAGTGCGGCGGTTTAGGAGTTATTAAATTTATTATAGTGGCGGCGAGGTCCGGTCGGCAGATTAGGGGTTAATAAGTGTAGGTAGGTAGCGGCGACGTTGGGGGGGCAGATTAGGGGTTAATAAATATAATATAGTGGTCGGCGGTGTTAGGGGCAGCAGATTAGGGGTTCATAGGGATAATGTAGGTTGCGGCGGTGTCCGGAGCGGCAGATTAGGGGTTAATAATATGCAGGGGTCAGCGATAGCAGGGGCGGCAGATTAGGGGTTAATAAGTGTAAGGTTAGGGGTGTTTAGACTCGGGGTTCATGTTAGGGTGTTAGGTGCAGACTTAGAAAGTGTTTCCCCATAGGAAACAATGGGACTGCGTTAGGAGCTGAACGCTGCTTTTTTGCAGGTGTTAGGTTTTTTTTCAGCCAGCTCAGCCCCATTGTTTCCTATGGGGGAATCGTGCACAAGCACGTTTTTCCAGCTTACTGCTACCGTAAGCAATGCTGGTATTGAGAGTTGAAGTGGCGGAAAATACGCCTCTACGCTCCCTTTTTGGAGCCTAATGCAGCCCTTCAGAGAATTCTAAATACCAGCGTTGTTTAAAAGGTGCGGGGGGAAAAACACGCGTAGCTAACGCACCCCCTTTGGCCGCAAATCTCTAAATCTAGGTGTTTGTTCGCAGCTGGATTTTTCTTTTTACTTTATGTTTTTTGTATTTTTTTATTTTTGGATTTATTTTTTTTCTTGATTCCTATTATTCTTTATATTTATTGTTTGTTGCTGTTTTTGAAGATTTTTGGTATTCCACTACAATTTTTCATTTTCTTAATTCATAATATAAACGTTTTATATTGTATTATATATATATATATATATATATTCACATAGCACCTCCTTGTGCTCTCTAGGAGCATTTTGTTTGTTTTACTTGGGGTTAAAGGTGCGTAAAGTTGGGAAATTGCATTTTTATTGAAACTGGAGTGATAGCACTTTTAATTAAGACATTGCTAATATCCTCTCTGCTATTCCTAAAGCAAATTGTCCCTGTTACAGGAGGGTCACTGAGGGGCTACCCTGGTGATAAGTGTGTGAGGGGGTGCACCAGCATGTGATCATCCCTCCTACCCGGAAGAACCACACTGTGCACTGAAAGGACTTCTAATTCCAGCAGATCAGTGTTATCGCTAAAACAAGGTAGGTACTCTCAGAGTTCATCTGCTGTAAACTAGTAATTTTTGTAGTTTGTCCTACAACTGTTTCAATATCAGGTTATAAATGCAGTACCTAATATAAATAGAAGAGTTGATAGATTACAAATTTAAAACAGGTATACTGGATCTTTAATTTAAAAACAGGAAATCCAATAAGGAAAATCTAAATCTCCCTCCTAAATCTCTTTACCATTCCCATATTAAATTATATGTTCTGCCTGCCAATTATTTTCCATCTTTCATTATTCCCTGGGCACTTACCTTGCTCTCAGGTGGAAGGATAATAGGGTCTGTTGGACCAACAATGGAGCTGGGGAATTTGCTGAAAATGATGGGTTCTTTAGGGACAGGCACATTCTGTTCTAGACAGTGATCCACATAGTTCATTCCAATACAGATAACCTTCTCAGGGTTGGAGATAGGCGCCAAGATAGAGATCTGGGAGCGCTTCAGTGTGTGTTGACCAGAGGTAAGAGCCCTGAAGGACAGAGTCAAGTTTCTCATTTCTAATACTTAAAGGGACATTATACACTCATTTTTTCTTTGCATAAATGTTTTGTAGATCTATTTTTTTTTTTTTAAATGTATAGTTTTGGTTATATTTAAATAACATTGCTCTGATTTTCAGACTCCTAACCAAGCCCCAAAGTTTTATGAGAATACCGTCAGCTACCTTCTCCAGCTTGCTCCTGTTTGTGTAAAGGGTCTTTTCATATGCAAAAGAAGGGGGAGTGTCTTATTTCCCGCTTGCAGTGGGCTTTCCAACTACCTTTACAACAGAGCTAAACTGAGAGCTTCTAAGTAAGTTTTTAAACAGTTTTATACAGGACTTTTATATTAGTATCTGTGCATCTTATTCTTTATAGTAGGGTCTATTACATGCATTTATATGAAAATGAGTGTATACTGTCCCTTTTAAATAACTTTTACACAGTATAATTACCCCACAGTATAGTTACCCACAGTGAAGAAAAGTCAATTAATTTTGATTTTACCGTCCCTTTAAGTGATTTTATAGTCTGGATAGAGCATGCAATTCTAATCCAAAAAAAAAAAACTTTACAATTTACTTATATTATCAAATTTGCTGCATTTAATTGTTATCCTTTGTGAAAGTGTAAACTTAGGTGGGCTCATAGGACCTCAGGGGAGTGAACGTGTCTTTAGTACTTTATAGTAGCAGTTTTTGCAACGTTGTATAACATTGCTACAAACATAGTTGCAAATACTACTGCCATAGAGTGCTAAAGACACGTACACACCCCAGAGGTCCTATGAGCCCACCTAGTTTTACACATTCACAAAGGATAACAATAGAATACAGGCAGCAAATAAATGCAATAGAATGCAGAAGTAACATTGTTTAAAACCGCATGTTCTATCTGATTTATGAAATCTTAAATTTACTTCACCGTCTCTTTATAATTGCTTGTCACAATGGTTTGCTCTGCTTGTTCTATTTAAAGGGACATTACAGTAAATATACAGATCTGCAGTGTGATATGAGCATTGAAAGGTCTAATCATGGAGTATGCACTCCAGCCTCTCTAGGAGAGTGTGAAAAGCATAGTTTTCAGAGGTAAATTACAGGAAAGCAGGTAAAATAATTAATGTAACCTGCATACTTTTTACTATGCCACTTTATGAAAAAAAAGCCACTTCTTTAGGGCTGCAACAACTAATCGGCAAGATTGATCATAAAAATAGATGTCAACGAATCTCATTATTGATTAGGTGGTGATCTACGATTATTTGTTTAGTTGCACGACACCAACTTCTTCACTCTGATGAACTCCTGCACATGGTATTTTTTTTCCAATCCAATAAATTAGCTGATTATAATCCGATTAATTGGATAGGAAAATAAAAATGGAAAAAAATAATATAATAAAATAAAAAAAATTTGCACAATACCATGTGTAGGAGTTATAAAATGATGTGATCAATCTTATTGATTAGTTGTTGCGGCCCTACTTCACATCTTTAAATGCCTGATCCCTATGGACCGTCCATGGTACCTTACAAGCTCTGCCTATGATTGTACAATGGTCACTCCCTTTATTGCTTTCCAAGCCTAGGACAGAGCTTTTAAAAGGGACAGTCTAGTCAAAATTAAACTTTCATGATTCAGATTGGGCATGCAATTTTAAACAACTTTCCAATTTACTTTTTTCATCAAATTAGCTTTGTTCTCTTGCTATTCTTTGTTGAAAGCTAAACCTATGTAGGCTCAAACTAATTTCTAAGCTGTTGAAGACTGCCGTGTATCACAGTGCATTTTGACAGTTTTCATAAGTGGGCAGTCTGCAGAGGCTTAGATACAAGGTAATCACAAAGGTAAAAATATAACAGTTAGTTATGCAAAACTGGGGAATGGGTAATAAAGGGATTATCTATCTTTTAAACAATAAAACTTTTAAAGTAGACTGTCCCTTTAATATAAACTAAGCTCTGAAAAAAATTCTATAGTTGGTTTTTGAGGAAGGCAGCAGGTGTGTGCACCATTATTATATTTATTTTTTTTATTATCTGTATTACCCAGTTTCAGTAACATAAAAAGAGAAAACTGTTTCAGAGCTATGCTGACAGGGGATATAGCAAGAGATCTTATACAATGAGGATTATAGGTTTATGAAAACGTTACTTCAATAGATTTTCATTTTAGAAAAAACATAATTACACTTCACGAATATCAACCAATGAAATTCTTGCTTGCATTAAACAGTTTAGTGTCCCTTTAAAGGGACACTCAAGTCAAAATAAAGTTTTATGATTCAGATAGAGCATGCAGTTTTAAGACACTTTCCAATTTATTTCCATTATTACATTTTGCACAATCTTGTTATATTCACACTTTCTGGAGAACAAGATCCTACTGAGCATGTGCACAACCTCACAGGGTATATGTATACTAGTCTGTGATTGGCTGATGTCTGTCACATGATACAGGGAGTCGGAAAATAGGGAAATAAAATAATTTGTCCAAAAAAAAAAAAAAATCTACTGCTTATTTGAAATTCAGAGTAGGTGTTAAATCATTGTCTTTTTATTATGCACTTGTTAATTATGCAATTCTGCTGCATTTAATAGTCTTTTAAACAGGATTTAATTCTGAGTTTAATGTCCTTTTAAAGCAGTGTTCCCAAACCCAGTCCTCAGGACCCTTACTCAGGCCAGATATCCATTATATCTTAACTAGATCACAGGTGAAATAAAGGACTGGGTTTGGTAAACAGTGTTTTAAAGGGATAGGGTGCCCTCTGGTTATGTGTAGTGACTTTTGAAAAATAAAAAATTCTAGCATCTTTTTTTTTTTTAAATGACTGCACTAGGCAGTTTTTTAGGGCTAACGGCGGCTGCGGGGTGTTAGGAAGAAAAAAAGTCACTAAAAGTGCCTTTACATTGCGGTCTATGGGAACTGTGTATTCTCAATAAATATATATGTATATGCTTATGTGTTATGTGTATATACATATATTAACACAAATATATATGTATATATTCATATATATTTAAAACTGTTGTGCGACTTACCCCCTTTGCTGCGCTAGTTCTCAGGCCGTGTCTCACGGAATGAGAATGAGGCTCCCATTGGAGCTTATGGAAGCGTAATGCTTCCATTCTTTTGGTGAACTGGTATTACGAAGTGGATCGCAAATACCACTTTCGCAGAAGCAATATTTTGCGCTCCACTTATAATTTAGCCCATAATTTGTATCATACAAGCCACTGCTGACTCTCTGAGAACATATAATGTTTGAATAGTAGTGCACTGACCCTCACAGCATATAATTTCCTAATTATCTATCAGATAGATTACGAGTTTTGCGGTATGGGTGAAAAACAGCGTTAAGGCTCATAATGCTGCTTTTTCTCTACCGCTGGTATTACGAGTCTTGCAGGTTTAGGGGCACCGCACACTTTTTTGGCTGTTACGCAAATTAACTTACGCAATTTGCGTAATGTCTTTTTTCAATGGGACTTCCACAGCGCCGGTATTACAAGTCTGCCTGGGAGGCCAAAAAGTGAGCGATACACCCTATACCGCCAAGATCGATAACGTAAACTGAAAGTCAGTAGTTTTGAGTTTTATGCTACAAAGCTGTAACATAAAACTCATAACTAAAGTGCTAAAAAGTACACTAACACCCATAAACTACCTATTAACCCCTAAACCGAGGCCCTCCCGCCTCGCAAACACTAAAATAAATTTATTAACCCCTAGTCTGCCGCTCCAGACATCGCCGCCACTATAATAAACATATTAACACTTAAACCGCTGCACTCCCGCATCACAAACACTAGTTAATTATTATTAACCCCTAATCTGCCACCCCTAACATCGCCGCCACCTACCTACATTTATTAACCCTTAATCTGCCGCCCCCAACGTCACCGCCACTATACTAAATTTATTAACCCCTAAACCTAAGTCTAACCTTAACCCTAACACCCCCTAACTTAAATATAATTAAAATAAATCTAAATAAAACCTACTATAATTACCTAAATTATTCCTATTTAAAAGGAAATACTTACCTGTAAAATAAAACCTAAGCTAGCTACAATATAACTAATAGTTACATTGTAGCTAGCTTAGGGTTTATATTTATATTTTACAGCTAAGTTTGTATTTATTTTAACCAGGTAGAATAGTTACTAAATAGTTATTAACTATTTACTAACTACCTAGCTAAAATAAATACAAATTGACCTGTAAAATGAAACCTAACCTGTCTTACACTAACACCTAACCTTACACTACAATTAAATCAATTACCTAAATTAAATACAATTACCTAAATTACAAAAAGAAAAACACCTAATCTAATAGCCCTATCAAAATAAAAAAAGCCCCCCCCCAATAAAAAAAAACTAGTCTAAACTAAACTACCAATATCCCTTAAAAGGGCCTTTTGCAGGGCATTGCCTCAAAGAAATTAGATCTTTTACCTGTAAAAAAAAAATACAAACAACCCCCCAACAGTAAAACCAACCACCCACACAACCAACCCCCCAAATAGAATATAATAAAAAACAAGAGGGGCGCCTCATGTGTGTATCAGTATGTCCAAACAATTAGAATAAAATAAGCCAAATGTGTACTCACATTAAGCCCAAGTACACATATGTACTAATAGATGCAGGCTGGTAACTCAGGGTGTATCGGCTAACCCTTGTGATGTATAGGATCGGCTGCTCTCCTCCTCTCCAATTTAATCCAGTGCTGAATAGTAAAACAGGAGACAATAGGGGCGCCTCATGTGTAGATCAATATGTTAAACTGAAAATAACATATAAAGCCAAAAGGGTACTCACATTCGGCCCAAGTACACTTATGTACTAGTAGGTGCAGGCTGATAGCTTAGGGTGTATCAGCTAACCCTCTCCAGGTATGGATCAGTCTAGGCAGTCCGGTCCTGCTAGACTTGGGAATGGGTGGAATAGGTCAGCTACAACAGTTCAAACTGCTGTTTGATGAAAGTAAACCAAAGCTTGTATAAAACAAGTTAGTTTATTAAAACATTAACAAACAATGGTTAAACCTACTAGTACATAAGTGTACTTGGGCCAAATGTGAGTACCCTTTTGGCTTTATATGTTATTTTCAGTTTAACATATTGATCTACACATGAGGCGCCCCTCTTGTCTCCTGTTTTACAACCCCCCAAATAAAATCCTAACTAAAAAAAACCTAAGCTCCCCATTGCCCTGAAAAGGGCATTTGGATGGGCATTGTCCTTAAAAAGGCATTTAGCTCTTTTTCAGTGCCCAAACCCTAATCTGAAAATAAAACCCACCCAATAAACCCTTAAAAAAAACTAACACTAACCCCCGAAGATCCACTTACAGTTTTGAAGATCAGACATCCATCCTCAACGAAGCTGGGAGAAGTCTTCATCCAAGTGGCAAGAAGTCCTCAACGAAGTGGCAGAAGTCTTCATCCAAGCCGGCAGAAGTGGTCCTCCACTATCTTCATCCATCCGGCTCGGAGCGGCTCCATATTCAAGACATCCGGCGCGGAGCATCCTCTTTAATCGATGTCTTCTTGAAGAATGAAGGTTCCTTTAATTAACGTCATCCAAAATGGCGTCCCTTGAATTCCGATTGGCTGATAGAATTCTATCAGCCAATCGGAATTAAAGGTGAAAAAATCCTATCGGCTGATCCAATCAGCCTATAGGATTGAGCTTGCATTCTATTGGCTGTTCCAATTTGCCTTTAAAATAAAAATAAAACCTAAGATAGATACAATGTAACTATTAGTTATATTGTAGCTAGCTTAGGGTTTATTTTATAGTTAAGTATTTAGTTTTAAATATGAATTATTTAGGTAATGATAGTAAGTTTTATTTATTTTAATTATATTTAATTAAGGGTTAGATTTAGGGGTTAATAAATTTAGTATAGTTGTGGCGGCAGATTAGGGGATAATAAATGTAGGTAGGTGGCAGCGATGTTAGGGGCGGCAGATTAGGGGTTAATAATATTTAACTAGTGTTTGCTATGTGGGAGTACGGCGGTTTAGGGGTTAATATATTTATTATAGTGGCGGCAACGTTGGGGCGGCAGATTAGGGGTTAATAAGAATAATGAAGATGTCGGGCGGCAGATTAGGGGTTAATAAATATAATGTAGATGTCGGGTGTGGCAGATTAAGGGTGTTTAGACTTGGATTTCAAGTTAGGGTGTTAGGTGTAAACATAAATTTTGTTTCCCCACAGGAATCAAAGTGGCTGCGTTGCGGAGCTTTACGCTGCTTTTTTACAGGTGTTAGACTTTTTTTCAGCCGGCTCTCCCCATTGATGCCTATGGGGAAATCATGCACGAACACGTAAAACCAGCTCACCGCGGCTTTCAGCAGCGCTGGTATTGGAGTGCGGTATGGAGCTCAATTTTGCTCTACGCTCACTTCTTGCCTAATAACGCTGGGTTTTTATAAACCTGTAATACCAGCGCTGTAGGGAAGTGAGCAGTGACAATAACGTGCAAGTTAGCACCGCACCCCTCATAACGCAAAACTCGTAATCTAGCCGTATGTATTTTTAGAATTCTATAACTAAATCAGTAATTTACTGCTATAACTATAAAACTAATCAGAAAAGTTTTTATTCTAAAAATCAAACATTCATCTGGTTGTGAAAAATGTGTCTTTAATTATAACGTCTTACTGAATAGTTATTTAAATCAAACCCATCCTGCATTGTAGCATTAAAGGGACCGTAAAACATTGAGATTTCTACATAAAATGTTATGTGTAATAAAACAATTTTGCATTATACTTTCATTATTTATTTGCCCCATTTTCATGTACTTTAGCTCTTAAAATGGAGGATTTTCTAATGCTCAGTAACTTCTTAAAGTGATGGTAAATCCAAGTGTTGAAAAAAATGTTAGGATTTACCATCACTAAAAACTTGCAGTCATCACTTAATAAAAAAGGGTGCTAAACTCACCCTTATCTGCCGCAAGTAGATTTCTAAACTCAGCCCCTCCGGCTGCCCATGGCACAACACTCTTTACCAATGAGGTTACAGTTCCACCTATAAACCAATAGCCGTGCCGTGCCAGATGACACTCACTGCTATTGGTTAAGAGGTGTAAACATCACCTCATTGAAGAAGAGGTCTGTGAGGTGGTAGCCAGAGCAGTTGACTTTAGAGATCTACTACGGCACAGATAGAGTGAGTTGAGCACCCTTTTTTTTTTTTTTTTTTAGTAAGTTATGACTGAAACTACAGTTTATTTTTAGTGATGGTAAATCCTAGAGTTTTTTAAATGATTGAACTTACCATTACTTTAAGCACAACCTTGCTACATACACGTGGTTTTAACATATGTTAACTAAAAATAAAACATAACTTATACTAACATTATAAGGTAAATTTAAAACGCTGCATTTGCAGCTTTTTGGCTATACAGAGCAGGCTGGCATGAGCGAGTCTGCTGCCACATATTTAAAAAAGCAGAAACTGCTTATTTTTCCTCTCCACCACCATATAGGTGGCAAGATCAGACACCCTGACACTCGCTTGTTCGGGGTGACTGACATGCCCTGCTTTAGCACAATTGTTTGTGCAGGAGCAGGGGGTGGCATTGTACAAGAAACCTGTTGTGCAATGATACATTTCACCAAGCGATGCAGCATTGCAGTGGTAATTGCAGGCGAACAAGTTCACTACTTGCGAACCTGTCCACCTGCGAGGATGATACATTTTGCCCTATGGCTGTGGTTAGCCTTGTTGTCTGCAGATTAAAGCCCAAATTGGCTCCTTCAAAAAAAAAAAAAAAAGGGGCAAATGGTGGGTGTAGATTGGCTACTGAAAAACAATTGCAGTGAAAAAGGTTGTTAATTTGTTTTGAAAATGCTTAGACTTGGATTATATTTTATTCTATAGCAACACAACAGAAATATCTTGTACGTACAAGGTGCTTACTGTCCCTTTAATAGGAATTGACTATTTAATAGGAATTTACTTCTATTATTAAATATGCGTCATGTTCTTGGTATACTGTGTTGAAGAGTAAACCTTGATAGGTTCATAGGGGCTCAGGATCGTGCCTGTGTCTTTAGAAGTCTGTGGAAGCAGTGTTAACAATAATACTTGTAGCAATGTTATACACTATGCAAACACTGCTGTCATACAGTACTAAAGACACGTGCACGCTCTGGAGTTCCTATGAGCCTATCTAGGTTTACTCATCAACAAAAGATACCAAGAGAACAAAGTCAATTTGATAACAGAAGTAAATTGGAAAGTTGTTTAAAATTACATGCTGTCTGAATCATGAAAATGTAATTTTGATTTTACTGTCCCTTTAAATATAAGACTGCTTGAGGTATGTGAACAGCATGTGATAATGTTTAAAGAGACACTAATATAATGAGAAATAGTATGTAATATAAGGGATCTTTATTTACAATATACTCACTAGGGTTTCATCTTAAAGGGATAATCTAGTAAAAATTAAACTTTCACGATTCAGATAGAGCATTAAATTTTAAGCAACTTTCTAATGTACTCCTATTATCAAATTTTCTTTGTTCTTTTGGTATCTTTATTTGAAAAGGCAAGAATGTAAGCTTAGGAGTCGGACCATTTTTGGTTCAGCACCTGGGTAGCGCTTAATGACTAGTGGCTACATTAAGACACCAATCAGAAAGCGTTACCCAGGTGCTGAACCTAAGCCCATATTCTTGCTTTTTCAAATAGATAACAAAGAAAAATTGCTAATAGAAATAAATTAGAAAGTTGCTTAAAATTGCATGCTCTGACTGAATCATGAAAGTTTAATTTTACCTAGACTATCCCTTTAAATGTGGTTCAATTATAATGAACATATTATTCTTAGTAATGGTATAACAATTAATGGTACTAATTATATCTTTCCAATCTATAGTTGCATGTAAATGCTTGGTTTAATTAGTCATATACACATGATTTCTAAAAAAATATGCCAGGGCTGGACAATAATAGCATTTGAATATTTTCTTTCAGTGTTTACAGCTACATTTTAGTGCTTATGTTATAGCACTACTTAGTATGCATTGCTCTGCACCTTTTAGCTGTCTGTAAAGCAGTGTCTCCAGCCTCAAGGAACTCCCTCATTCCACAGGGAAGGGATGGGTCAAAGGCATTTAGGTCAATGACACTTCCTCCTGCCTCCATTTCCAGCCCTATCCTCAGACCAGGGGCCACTGAACTCTTGAACTGAACCAGCCTCATTCTTAGAGGTGGAAAATTGGAAAAACCTTTCCTAGACAATGATTGGAGAATAATAAGAGGAATTCTGAGGGCACCTCGAAAAGTTCCCAACATCAGACCTGAAGAAGAAGAAAAATAGATATAGTAGCAGAGCAAATTATAGAAATACTTAAATGCCATAATGTCACCTCACATTTCATATGATCTGAAGGCTACTTTTTATCAAATAGTATATTCACAGAGATCTCTCTGATGGTGGTGGTATTAACGGATATACAGTTTCATAAGTTTCAGATTGGATTGGGCAGTCTGGTTTATTAATTCCTAGGAACACATGCATCTCTGTTCCAGGTAGTCCTATAATTCAGTTAATTGCCATAGTAGAATCACTGCATGGCTTTGATTTACACGTTATCTATATTGTTTAAAAGGGAAGGCTCCTTGAAGTCATTTTTAGGCAACTACACATTGTTGCTATCTATAATAAGGATTGTGCCATAAAGTTGACAATTAAGCAACAAAATAAAAAAACAAAAATCAAAGAGCTACAATGTAAGCACGTGGGTTGCAACATAGTAGCACATTTTTGTTTAGCTATAAGAAACCAATATATATGTGCATTCTATCCCAATGTAATTAGGGATTGAACATGTGATGGAATCTACAAAGAATTTATAGTAATCAGTCAAACGTGAACTTATCTATATTTAATTGTGAACTATTTAACTGTAAATTTGTATAATTTACAATGGAGCCTCGTCATACAGCACCCTAAATGTTACCAAGGTGACAGCTGGACGATCCCTCTACCCCTCTCCAGTAGCGAGAAGCGTCTAGCTGCTGACCGGAGCTCCACTCAAGACAGAAAACATGTGACCTCCACTCAAAGCTTTTTTTCTTTTTTTTTTAATCAACTTTAATGTAACAAACAAGTTATAGACAATCATTCTGAAAACGAAACATTTTGCAGCTTTCTTGTTGTGCACTGCACTCACAGTGGTTACCTTTTAAATGACAATCAGCATAAACCACTGCAGTGCACATTAAGAAGAACAAGAAAGCTGCAAAATGTTTCGTTTCCAGAATGATTATCTATAGGTTGTCTGTTACATTAAAGTTGATTAAAAAAAAAAAAGCTTTGAGTGGAGGTCACATGTTTCCTGTCTAGCGTCAGCGGAGGTCACATGTTTCCTGTCTAGAATGGAGCTCCAGTCTGCAGCTAGACTACTTTGAATAAATATGACACTTTTGGTTTGGTAGCGGCTAGATTCCATCCCTTTATTGACCCTCTGACATCACAGCAGTCACGTGACTGCAGTGATCAGAATCAGATGGATCATGGTACAGAGAGTTGAGGAAATAGAAGGACGGGAGACGCAAACGAATAGGACATTTCTGTTTTATTTCTGCAGCTGTCTGTCCTTGGTTAGGAGTTGTCTGGGCTTGTGCTGGACATGGAAGAAACACTAATCTGACAAAGCAGTGAGAAGAGCATGTGTTTTCATGAAGCAAGAAACTGTGATATTGATTAAAGGCTGCTTTATACAGACAGCAAGAGATTTGGTTTTCATCTCTGAATAATGGGAACCTGTGCCTGGTATTTGTGCTAGAAACATGCAGACCTAGGTGTGGGAAACTATTACACATGGAGCCCAAAATTTTGTTTTTTTATTCATTTTTTAAATGATTTATTTTGTAGGAGAGAAGCTGTTATCTATACTGCAGATGAGCAAGGGGAAACTACCAAGCTAAATAAAACTGAACTTGCTAACTATACACAAACTTGTCTTTTGACGACAAGGAAGTTGCTTTATTATTAAAGCTTTCTTATTCATGGAAGTTGGTTTCTTATTCAATTTTTTTTGGCAGACTGCTTTAAATTGACTTTAAAATAAAACATTTTTTATATAGAAGTAAAAGGGAGTCAGGCTATAATAAGTCATTATTTATAGAACAACCTAAGTGCCAAGAATTCACTTAGGACTTAAAGGGACATAATACTCATATGCTAAATCACTTGAAACTGATGCAGTATAACTAAAAAGCTGACAGGAAAATATCACCTGAGCATCTCTATGTAAAAAAGGAAGATATTTTAACTCACAATTTCCTCAGCTCAGCAGAGTAAGTTCTGTGTAAAAAGTTATACTCAGCTGCTCCCAGCTGCAGGTAAAAATTTTTTTAAAAAATGAAGAAATGAACAGCAGCCAATCAGCAGTGCTGAGGTCATGAACTCTTTTACTGTGATCTCATGAGATTTCATAGTAAGCTTCCTTTACCTGATTGGTGAAATAATATGAGAGTACACAATGCTCATCCCTTCTGCTGTCCTAGGACAGACACACTAAAATGCTGCTTAGAAATCCTTTACAATGGGAGGTGGCTACTGAGGAACTTTTGAGGTAAAATATCTTTCTTTTTTACATAGAGATGTTCAGGTGATATTTTCTAGACAGCTTTTTACAGCTATGCTGCATCACTTTCAAGTGTTTAAACATTTGGGTATTATGGCCCTTTAAACCTTATATGAAGGTCAGAAGTGCAGACCCTTAAAATTACATATAAAACCTAAGTTATAGAAAGAGAAGGTAGAAACTGAATAAGTGACTACACACAACCTGGTTCATTTGTCTTGATACACTTTATGTAGATACCCTGCCTGTATTGTATATGCCCGATCTAAAAAGCACTAGGGTAACCATTTTAATGGTAAGGCTCATTGAGCCATCTATAATAAAAATGAAGTGCTGAAATCTTGTGTGTAGTCACTTATTCAGTTTCTACCTTCTCTTTCTATAACTTAGGTTTTATATCAAATAAAAACTAGGGTTGCACCGATACCATTTTTTTAAGACCGAGTACAAGTACCGATACTTGTTTTCAAATACTCGCCGATACCAATTACTGATACTTTTTTTTTATGTCATGTGACAGTTTACCAAGCACAATACAGACTAATTATTTAAGATTTCTTCTTTATAATTATGAAGGACTGTAGCTCAAAAGATATTATGAAATAATAAAACAGTTGTATTTGTCACAAAGTTCACAGAACATGTTTAGAAATAAAAATATTACAATAAAATATATTAACAACAACAATAAATAACAAATATAAAATTGCAACCAACTAAAAGTGCCATACAGTAAAAAATAGAACAGAATACTGTTTAATCATGGGGAACAACACTATGGGCTAGATTACATTTGACTGGTAAGCTTTAGCAATGCTCTCATTACTTGTCCTACTCCATTAAAGGCTATGAAGTTGGAAATGTGAACAGAGCATTGGTAAAGCTTACCAATCAAATGTAATCTAAATCTAGTCCTATAATTGCAGGATGAGTGTTCATTGGGATTAACTTCATTTTTCCTATGAGTACTCTTCCTGCAATGATATAAACTAAGATGTTCCTCAGAGTACAGTATGTTTTGAACATAATTGTGCAAGATGAGAACTAGCAGTATAAAAGGCAATCTAGCAATTAGAATAATTTTTCAAAAGTTAGTGGCAAGTTCTTTTTAAGGAACAGAACAGAAGCATCTCTGCATGTTCAGCTATAAGTCTGTGTTTGCTATCAGTAAGGAGGTTCAACTTTCCACACTACTGCATGGGGCAGAAAGATATTTTTGGGCCATTTTAGCCAGAGCTGGAAATCTCAGTTTATTAACTGCCCAGTACTTCAGGGTCTGGGCAGTACAGTGATGAACAGTACAGTACAGTACAGTCTGAACGCAGTACAGTACAGTCTGAACGCAGTACAGTGATCTCTCCTACAATAATACAAATAAGAGCAATTTGTATTGGTAGAACAGTAGTAAACAATTTTTAGTTTAGTCTCCACTACAGCTTTAAATGAAATGGGAACATGCAGTTTGAAATAAACACCACAAGATAGCATATGGGTAGTAAGTGGAGGTATCGGTTTAAGTATCGGTGCATTTTCACGAGTACAAGTACTCATGCAAGTACTTGGTATCGGTACCGATACCGATACTAGTATCGGTATCGGTGCAACCCTAATAAAAACTATAGGTTTTATTTAAATAACAATATGATTCATATAATGTAATTACACATAGGTGATTTCCCTTTATACAACAATTGTATATACAAACTGGAAAAAATGGCATACGTTGGCATCAATACAAATATTACAATTTTGAATAAGTAACTGATATTTTAAAAGTGTTAATGACCATTGGGCCACTGATTTCACTATGAATATATATACAGGGTAGATCCCCCTCCATGACATGCAATTGTTTTTAGCCTGGCCCAATGGTGTTTATAGGTGGCGTAATTCCCATTTGTGAATAAGTAATTGAAATTTTCAAAGGGTTAATAACCATTGGGCCACTGATTTTACTATGGATATATGTAGGGTAGATCCCCCTGCATGACATGAAATAGTTTTTAGCCTGGCCCAATTAATATTAACCCTTTGAAAATATCAGTTACGTATTCAAAAATGAGAATTACAGCACCTATGCCAGGGTTGGCATCAATTTCTGTGCCCAAAACATCATTGTGCCAGGCTAAAAACAATTGCATAAAAAATGAGAGAGAGGATAGGAGCACTGAGATTGCTATTACCAAGGAGAGAACTGATATTTGTACCAGATGTACTATTGAGATATGAGATAACGTGATAAAAATGAAATTAATAATAAATATAAATAAAGAGTTAAAAATAGAAATTAATAAAAAGTTAGAAATAAATACATTCGATAATAAATTTAAAAGTAAACTCTCTGATAGTTTTTTTTAAAATAAGCTCTACTGAATATGCACAAAGGATCTCACTACACCATATAAGTAAGCCTTATGAATGCAACATACAAAATTATAAAAGTCACTTAAAAGTAAATTATAAATGAATTTAAATATATATAAAAAATAAAAATGAATTACTGTCAGGCAGGGGATTCTATCCCAAATTCATAAAGAAAGTTAAAAGTGTCTCATAGGTTGGCCAACCTTAAAAAATGCCTATAGCAAAATTAATAAATCCGTTTTTAAAAACATTTAGCACAGTCACTTTGTTAGGACCTTTTTACCATCTGTGTAAAAGAAAAGTTCCAGGCGTAGGAGTTAATAGTATATATATGATACAGAAATTACCTTGAATTCAAAAAGTAGATGTCGATGGCTCAGTTAATCCATAATGTCTGTTAAGCCACATTGGAGAAAACATTGGAGAATACTCTTAACAGACCCCCACATAGGTCCAAAACTCCCAACTATTCCTAAATTTGTATACCGCAAAGCGAGAAATCTAAAAAGTATATTAGCACCTACTGTAAAAAACAATAAATAGAAAAATGAGTACTGGGCGAAGAACTTATAGGTTTCTACCCGTGCAGGATCTGTAAAGCCTGCAGACACGCTGAAAGAACAAAAATATTTAATTCATTTTTATTTTGTGGTAGGCTTTTTCTTTGACTGGGGTGTCTTTGCCTCCTCCTGGTGGTGAGGTGTTGATATTCCCAACAGTTATGAATGAAGTCGTGGACTCTCCCTGCCTTGGGAAGGAAAAGAAAAACAATATTCTAATGTAAAAATGGGTCCCAAGTAGGCAGGTGCATTTGTGTACTTTGGCCTAGTTTCCATTGAGTTGGTAATGTTTGGAAACTGGTGGTAACATACAAATCTCCATACACTTTAATAGAGATAAAAAGGATTTTATCACTAGTTTCCAAACGTTACTACCTCAATGGACACTAGCAAACAAATGCAGAAAATGGCCAGCAGCATTTGTCTCTTTTCAGATGTCTTCTTGTAAAAGGGCAACACACACAGATCTGTACAAATCCAGATCCTTGTGTGTTGCACTTTCACAATAACAAATCTGACACCAAAGAGAGAAATTCTGCTGGTGGCTGCCATTTTTGGCATTCATTGGCTAACAAAGTACACAAATCCACGTGCCTAGTCCAAAGTAAAAAATAAAGAAGCACTGCCTAGAATGTACTTGTGCTTTTTAAAGGGGCAGTAAACACCTTGAGCTTTTTAAATAAAATATTTAGTTATGCATAATTTAATTATTTTGCCCCAATTCGTGTAATTTAGCTCTGAGTATTGAACAATTTCTATTTCTCAGTCAGAACACAGAAAGTACAGACGACTTCTCAAGGGTAACCCTACTACATATTTCTCTAATTAGCTTTAAAGGGGCATGAAACCCAATTTTGTATTTCCTGCTTCAAAGCATGCAGTTTTAAACAACTTTCAAATTTACTTCTATGATCTAATTTGTTTTGTTCTTTTAGTATCCTTTGTTCAAGAACTGCTGATTGGTGTCTGCAGATATATGCCTTGTGTTCAACAAAGGATACAAAGCAAATTAAATAATAAAAGAAAAATGTAAAGTTGTTTAAAATAGTATTCTCTATCTGAATCAGGACAGTAAACGTTTGGGTTTTATGTTGTTTTAACAGATAACAACCACAAAACAGAGTACATTATACTAACTTTATGGTTGTGGCTCCTCCAAATAAGGCAAATAGTGGGTGGAGTTTGGCTATTGAAAAATAATTACAGTAAAAAGGGTGTTAAAGGCACAGTCTACAACAGAATTTTTATTGTTTAAAGATAGATAATCCCTTTATTACCCATTCCCTAGGTTTGCACAACCAACACGGTTATATTAATATACTTTTTACCTCTGTGATTACCTTGTATCTAAGCCTCTGCTGACTGCCCCCTTATTTCAGGTCTTTTGACAGACATCCATTTTAGCCAATCAGAGCTGGCTCACCTGAACTCCACATGCGTAAGCACAGTGTTATCTATATGACACACATGAACTAACACCCTCTAGTGGTAAATAAACTGTCAAAATGCCCTGAGAGAAGAGGCGGCCCTCAAGGGCTTAGAAATTAGCATATGAACCTCCTAGGTTTAGCTTTCAACTAAGAATACCAAAAGAACAAAGCAAAATTGGTGATAAAAGTAAATTTGAAAAATGTTTAAAATTACACTCTATCTGAATCATGAACGTTTATTTTGGACTAGACTGTCCCTTTAATTTGTTTTAAAATATTAAGACTTGGTTGGTATGTTATTCTATAACAACACTACAGAAATGTCTTACAAGGTTTTTTCTATCCCTTTGATTGAGCTTAAAAAAGGTACAAACTCAGAATCGAATTCCCCATAACATATTAGTGAATTGCAATTTTTTTCACTCTATATTCAATATTTATTTTGCCTGTTTTTCATGAATTTCAAAACTGAAAATTGTACACTCTTGTGCCCCAAAAGATGCTGAAGTGTGTTATATAGAAATTATAGCTGAAGAAAATCTTATTTGAATAAACGCATATTGTCATTCAATCAAAAACAGTAAAGTGAAAAATAAACTGTCATGATTCTGATGGAACATGCAAATTTTAAACAACTTTCCAATTTACTTTTATAATCTAATTTGCTTCTTTCTCTTGTTATCCTTTGTTGAAAAGCACACTTAGGTAGGCTGAGGACCAGTATTGGAAGCTGGTAGCTGCTCACAAATGCCTCTTGCCCCAGTAGAGCATTGAGTTTATTTTAACCCCTTAATGACCACAGCACTTTTCCATTTTCTGTCCGTTTGGGACCAAGGCTATTTTTACATTTCTGTGGTGTTTGTGTTTAGCTGTAATTTTCCCCTTACTCATTTACTGTACCCACACATATTATATACCGTTTTTCTCGCCATTAAATGGACTTTCAAAATATACCATTATTTTCATCATATCTTATAATTTACTATAAAAAAAATTATAAAATATGAGGAAAAAATGGAAAAAAACACACTTTTTCTAACTTTGACCCCCAAAATCTGTTACACATCTACAACCACCCAAAAAAACATATGCTAAATAGTTTCTAAATTTTGTCGTGAGTTTAGAAATACCCAATGTTTACATGTTCTTTGCTTTTTTTGCAAGTTATAGGGCCATAAATACAAGTAGCACTTTGCTATTTCCAAACCACTTTTTTTCAAAATTAGCGATAGTTACATTGGGACACTGATATCTTTCAGGAATCCCTAAATATCCATTGACATGTATATATTTTTTTTTAGAAGACATCCCAAAGTATTGATCTAGGCCCATTTTGGTATATTTCATGCCACCATTTCACCGCCAAATGCGATCAAATAAAAAAAATTGTTCCCTTTTTCACAATTTTTTTCACAAACTTTAGGTTTCTCACTGAAATTATTTACAAACAACTTATGCAATTATAGCATAAATGGTTGTAAATGCTTCTCTGGGATCCCCTTTGTTCATAAATAGCAGACATATATGGCTTTGGTTTTGCTTTTTACTAATTAGAAGGCTGCTAAATGCGACTGCGCACCACATGTGTATTATGCCCAGCAGTGAAGGGGTTAATAAGGGAGCATGTAGGGAGCTTCTAGGGTTAATTTTAGCTTCAGTGTAGTGTAGTAGACAACCCCAAGTATTGATCTAGGCCCATTTTGGTATATTTCATGCCACCATTTCACCGCCAAATGCAATCAAATAAAAAAAAAAATGCTAAATTTTTCACAATTTTAGGTTTCTCACTGAAATTATTTACAAACAGCTTGTGCAATTATGGCACAAATGGTTGTAAATGCTTCTCTGGGATCCCCTTTGTTCAGAAATAGCAGACATATATGACTTTGGCGTTGCTTTTTGGTAATTAGAAGGCCGCTAAGTGCTGCTGCGCATCACACGTGTATTATGGCTAGCAGTGAAGGGGTTAATTAGGTAGTTTATAGGGAGCTTGCAGGGTTAATTTTAGCTTTAGTGTAGAGATCAGCCTCCCACCTGACACATCAGACCCCCTGATCCCTCCCAAACAGCTCCCTTCCCTCCCCCACACCACAATTGTCCCCGCCATCTTAAGTACTGGCAGAAAGTCTGCCAGTACTAAAATAAAAGTTTTTTTTTAAAAAAAATAAATAAATTTTTAGCATATTTACATATGCTACTTTGTAGGATCCCCCCTTAGCCCCCTACCTCCCTGATCCCCCCCAAAACAGCTCTCTAACCCCCCCCCTGACTTATTGGGGGCCATCTTGGGTACTGGCAGCTGTCTGCCAGTACCCAGTTTGCAAGAGAAATAGTTTTTTTTTTATTTTTATGTTGTTTTTCTGTAGTGTAGCTCCCCCCCCCCACAGACCAATCCCCCACCCCCTAACTAATGTATTTTAATGTCAATAGTTAGTACTTTTAAAACTTTGAGTACATAATTTTTCTGTAGTGTAGCGGCTCCCACCTGCTCCCTCCCCGTGCACGCGCCCGCCCCCGCCCTCCCGTGCACGCGCGCGCGTCCGTGCGCGCCCACGATCACCCCCGCCCACGATCCCGCCCCCCTCCACATCATCAGGGCCATCGATGGCCGCCACCCGCCTCCCGAACCGGCTCCCACCCACCAACGGATTTAGCCGGTGATGTCCGGTGCAGAGAGGGCCACAGAGTGGCTCTCTCTGCACCGGATTGCTAAAAAACAGAATTTATGCTTACCTGATAAATTACTTTCTCCAACGGTGTGTCCGGTCCACGGCGTCATCCATAACTTGTGGGAATATTCTCTTCCCCAACAGGAAATGGCAAAGAGCACAGCAAAAGCTGTCCATATAGTCCCTCCTAGGCTCCGCCCACCCCAGTCATTCGACCGATGGACAGGAGAAAAAAAGGAGAAACCATAGGGTGCCGTGGTGACTGTAGTTAAAGAAAGAAATTTATCAAACCTGATTAAAAAACCAGGGCGGGCCGTGGACCGGACACACCGTTGGAGAAAGTAATTTATCAGGTAAGCATAAATTCTGTTTTCTCCAACATTGGTGTGTCCGGTCCACGGCGTCATCCATAACTTGTGGGAACCAATACCAAAGCTTTAGGACACGGATGAAGGGAGGGAGCCAATCAGGTTACCTAAACAGAAGGCACCACGGCTTGCAAAACCTTTCTCCCAAAAATAGCCTCCGAAGAAGCAAAAGTATCAAATTTGTAGAATTTGGCAAAAGTGTGCAGGGAAGACCAAGTCGCTGCCTTACATATCTGATCAACAGAAGCCTCGTTCTTGAAGGCCCATGTGGAAGCCACAGCCCTAGTAGAGTGAGCTGTGATTCGTTCGGTAGGCTGCCGTCCGGCAGTCTCGTAAGCCAATCGGATGATGCTTTTCAGCCAAAAGGAAAGAGCGGTAGCAGTAGCTTTTTGACCTCTCCTCTTGCCAGAATAAACGACAAACAGAGAAGACGTTTGTCTGAAATCCTTTGTTGCTTCTAAATAGAACTTTAAAGCACGTACTACATCTAAATTATGTAACAAACGTTCCTTCTTTGAAACTGGATTCGGACACAAAGAAGGCACAACTATTTCCTGGTTAATATTCTTGTTGGAAACAACCTTTGGAAGGAAAACAGGTTTAGTACGCAAAACAACCTTATCTGAATGGAACACCAGATAGGGCGGATTACACTGCAGAGCAGATAACTCAGAAACTCTTCTAGCAGAAGAAATAGCAACCAAAAACAGAACTTTCCAAGATAACATCTTGATATCTATGGAATGTAGAGGTTCAAACGGAACCCCTTGAAGAACTGAAAGAACTAAATTCAGACTCCAGGGAGGAGTCAAAGGTCTGTAAACAGGCTTGATCCTGACCAAAGCCTGAACAAAAGCTTGAACATCTGGCACAGCTGCCAGACGTTTGTGTAACAAGACAGATAAAGCAGAAATCTGTCCTTTTAGAGAACTCGCTGATAATCCCTTATCCAAACCTTCTTGGAGAAAGGAAAGGATCCTAGGAATTTTAATCTTACTCCATGAGAATCCCTTGGATTCACACCAACAGATATATCTTTTCCATATTTTATGGTAAATTTTTCTAGTTACAGGTTTTCTGGCTTGTACCAGAGTATCTATCACAGAATCCGAAAACCCACGCTTAGATAAAATCAAGCGTTCAATTTCCAAGCCGTCAGCTGGAGAGAAACTAGATTTGGATGTTCGAATGGACCCTGTACTAGAAGATCCTGTCTCAAAGGTAGCTTCCATGGTGGAGCCGATGACATATTCACCAGGTCTGCATACCAAGTCCTGCGTGGCCACGCAGGAGCTATCAAAATCACCGAGGCCCTCTCCTGTTTGATCCTGGCTACCAGCCTGGGAATGAGAGGAAACGGTGGAAACACATAAGCTAGGTTGAAGGTCCAAGGCGCTACTAATGCATCCACTAGAGTCGCCTTGGGATCCCTGGATCTGGACCCGTAGCAAGGAACCTTGAAGTTCTGACGAGACGCCATCAGATCCATGTCTGGAATGCCCCATAATTGGGTCAACTGGGCAAATATCTCCGGGTGGAGTTCCCACTCCCCCGGATGGAATGTCTGACGACTCAGATAATCTGCCTCCCAGTTTTCCACTCCTGGGATGTGGATCGCAGATAGGTGGCAGGAGTGATCCTCCGCCCATTTTATGATTTTGGTCACTTCTCTCATCGCCAGGGAACTCCTTGTTCCCCCCTGATGGTTGATGTAAGCAACAGTCGTCATGTTGTCTGATTGGAATCTTATGAATCTGGCCTTTGCTAGTTGAGGCCAAGCCCTGAGAGTATTGAATATCGCTCTCAGTTCCAGAATGTTTATCGGGAGAAGAGACTCTTCCCGAGACCATAGACCCTGAGCTTTCAGGGAGTCCCAGACCGCGCCCCAGCCCACTAGATTGGCGTCGGTCGTGACGATGACCCACTCTGGTCTGCGGAAGCTCATTCCCTGGGACAGGTGATCCTGGGTTAGCCACCAACGGAGTGAGTCTCTGGTCTTCTGATCTACTTGAATCACTGGAGACAAGTCTGTATAGTCCCCATTCCACTGTTTCAGCATGCACAGTTGTAATGGTCTTAGATGAATTCGCGCAAAAGGAACTATGTCCATTGCTGCAACCATCAACCCTACTACTCCCATGCACTGAGCTATGGAAGGTCGTGGAACAGAGTGAAGAACTTGACAAGCGTTTAGAAGTTTTGACTTTCTGACATCTGTCAGGAAAATCTTCATTTCTAAAGAATCTATTATTGTCCCCAAGAAAGGAACTCTTGTCGACGGAGACAGGGAACTTTTTTCTATGTTCACCTTCCACCCGTGAGATCTGAGAAAGGCCAGAACGATGTCTGTGTGAGCCTTTGCCTTTGAAAGAGACGACGCTTGTATCAGAATGTCATCCAAGTAAGGTGCCACTGCAATGCCCCTTGGTCTTAGAACCGCTAGAAGGGACCCGAGTACCTTTGTGAAAATCCTTGGAGCAGTGGCTAGCCCGAATGGGAGAGCCACAAACTGGTAATGTTTGTCCAGAAAGGCGAACCTTAGGAACTGATGATGATCTTTGTGGATAGGAATATGTAGATACGCATCCTTTAGATCCACGGTAGTCATAAATTGACCCTCCTGGATTGTAGGTAAAATCGTTCGAATAGTTTCCACTTTGAACGATGGCACTCTGAGAAATTTGTTTAGAATCTTTAAATCCAGAATTGGTCTGAAGGTTCCCTCTTTTTTGGGAACTACAAACAGATTTGAGTAAAACCCCAGTCCTTGTTCCACAGTTGGAACTGGGTGTATCACTCCCATTTTTAACAGGTCTTCTACACAATGTAAGAATGCCTGTCTCTTTATTTGGTTTGAAGATAAGTGAGACATGTGGAACCTTCCCCTTGGGGGTAGTTCCTTGAATTCCAGAAGATAACCCTGAGAAACTATTTCTAGTGCCCAGGGATCCTGAACATCTCTTGCCCAAGCCTGAGCGAAGAGAGAGAGTCTGCCCCCTACTAGATCCGGTCCCGGATCGGGGGCTACTCCTTCATGCTGTTTTGGTAGCAGCAGCAGGCTTCTTGGCCTGCTTACCCTTGTTCCAGCCTTGCATCGGTTTCCAAGCTGGTTTGGTTTGCGAAGCATTACCCTTTTGTCTAGAGGCTGCAGAGTTGGAGGCCGGTCCGTTCCTGAAATTGCGAAAGGAACGAAAATTAGACTTATTCTTGGCCTTGAAAGGCCTATCTTGTGGGAGGGCATGGCCCTTACCCCCAGTAATGTCTGAGATAATCTCTTTCAATTCTGGCCCAAAAAGGGTTTTACCCTTGAAAGGGATATTAAGCAATTTTGTCTTGGAAGATACATCCGCTGACCAAGACTTTAGCCAGAGCGCTCTGCGCGCCACAATTGCAAACCCTGAATTTTTCGCCACTAATCTAGCTAACTGCAAAGCGGCATCTAAAATAAAGGAATTAGCTAACTTAAGTGCGTGAATTCTGTCCATACCCTCCTCATACGGAGTCTCTCTACTGAGCGACTTTTCTAGTTCCTCGAACCAGAACCACGCTGCTGTAGTGACAGGAATAATGCACGAAATAGGTTGCAGGAGGTAACCTTGCTGTACAAAAATCTTTTTAAGCAAACGCTCCAATTTTTTATCCATAGGATCTTTGAAAGCACAATTATCCTCGATAGGAATAGTAGTGCGCTTGGCTAGTGTAGAAACTGCCCCCTCGACCTTAGGGACTGTCTGCCATAAGTCCTTTCTGGGGTCGACCATAGGAAATAATTTCTTAAATATAGGAGGGGGGACAAAAGGTATGCCGGGCTTCTCCCACTCCTTATTCACTATGTCCGCCACCCGCTTGGGTATAGGAAAAGCGTCGGGGTGCACCGGAACCTCTAGGAACTTGTCCATCTTGCACAATTTTTCTGGAATGACCAGGTTGTCACAATCATCCAGAGTAGATAGCACCTCCTTAAGCAGTGCGCGGAGATGCTCTAATTTAAATTTAAATGTCACAACATCAGGTTCTGCCTGTTGAGAAATTCTACCTGAATCAGAAATTTCCCCATCTGACAAAACCTCCCTCATGGCCACTTCAGATTGGTGTGAGGGTATGACAGAGCAATTATCATCAGCGCCCTCCTGCTCTACAGTGTTTAAAACAGAGCAATCGCGCTTTCTCTGATATGCAGGCATTTTGGATAAAATATTTGCTATGGAGTTATCCATTACTGCCGTCAATTGTTGCATAGTAACAAGCATTGGCGCGCTAGAAGTACTAGGGGTCTCCTGCGTGGGCAAAACTGGTGTAGACACAGAAGGAGATGATGTAGAACTATGTCTACTCCCTTCATCTGATGAATCATCTTGGGCAACTTTACTATCTGTGGCAGTACTGTCCTTACTTTGTTTGGACGCTATGGCACAATTATCACACATATTTGCAGGGGGAGACACATTGGCTTCCATACATACAGAACATAGTCTATCTGAAGGCACAGACATGTTAAACAGGCTTAAACTTGTCAATAAAGTACAAAAACTGTTTTAAAACAAAACCGTTACTGTCTCTTTAAATTTTAAACAGGGCACACTTTTTTACTGAATATGTGAAAAACTATGAAGGAATTGTTCAATTTTAACCAAATTTTCACCACAGTGTCTTAAAGCATTGCACCCCAAATTTCAGACCTTTAACCCTTAAAATGAGGAAACCGGAGCCGTTTACAGTTTTAACCCCTCTACAGTCCCAGCTCCAGCCTTTGCTGCGACTTTACCAAACCCAGGGGTGTATACGATACCAAATGAAGCCTTCTAGGAACCTTTTCAACTACTTCCAGACCCACACACATGCAGCTGCATGTACTGCTCTCAAAAGTAACTGCGCAGTAATGGCGCGAAAATGAGGCTCTGCCTACTACAGAGAAGACCCTTCCTGACTGGGAAGGTGTCTAAACCAGTGCCTGACGTAAAAAAACGTTCCCCAAAGTTATAAAGTGTGAATTTCAACATCAAACTGTATAAAATGCCCAAATAAAGCAATCGATCTAGCCCATAAAAGTGTCTACCAGTTTTATAGCCCATATTAAGCCCTTTATTCTGTTTGAGACTAAGAAAATGGCTTACCGGTCCCCATGAGGGGAAAATGACAGCCTTCCAGCATTACATAGTCTTGTTAGAAATATGGCTAGTCATACCTTAAGCAGAAAAATCTGCCAACTGTTCCCCCCAACTGAAGTTATTTCATCTCAACAGTCCTGTGTGGGAACAGAAACCGATTTTAGTTACTGCTGCTAAAATCATACTCCTCTCACAAACAGAACTCTTCATCCTTTTCTGTTTCAGAGTAAATAGTACATACCAGCACTATTTTAAAATAACAAACTCTTGATAGTAGAATAAAAAACTACAACTAAACACCACATACTCTTCACCATCTCCGTGGAGATGCTGCTTGTTCAGCGGCAAAGAGAATGACTGGGGTGGGCGGAGCCTAGGAGGGACTATATGGACAGCTTTTGCTGTGCTCTTTGCCATTTCCTGTTGGGGAAGAGAATATTCCCACAAGTTATGGATGACGCCGTGGACCGGACACACCAATGTTGGAGAAAATGTTATTGCAGGATGCCTCGATATCGAGGCATCACTGCAATAACCGGAAAGCAACTGGAAGCGAGCAGGATCGCTTCCAGCTGCTTTCCAGACCAAGGACGTACGCCACACGTCCTCGTCATTAACTGTATTTTTTTTGAGGACGTGTGGCGTACGTCCTTGGTCCTTAAGGGGTTAAACAAAGAATAAAATACATTTGAGAAGTAAATTAGAAAGTTGTTTGGAAATACAGTAGATTTGCATAATCAACAAATCCATGATAAAGACCATGCAATAGTACTGAGGCCCTGATATTCAAAGGTTCTCCAGCTTGGAGATATTAGACTGTGCAGGGGCTGAACTCACTGAATATTCAAAAGAAAAAAGGGTGGAATTTTTAAGCACTGCAAGATTTCTAATTTCTATATATAAAGGAGAGACAAGCCCAGTGCAATACAGCACTGCATAATATGAGAGTTTTGTAACACTTCTTTGTTACTTTCACAAATTAGGATCATACTTTGTTTCATGTATATATACAAATTACATTGCACCTTGTATTTACTGCATTGCAAACTAAAACAGACAGTTTCAGAAAGTGAGAGGGACAGGGCAGTTCCCTGGGCTGTCTGAAGCTCTCTCACAAGTCTTGTGAAATTTTCTAAGCATTTTAAACAAGATGGTCTCACTGATTTGTCTCGCCAAGCTGTATGCAGGAAACGTTTGCTAAACATTCACAATACAGAAAAGTAATATATACTAATATAAAGACAAATGCAAGTTAAATAGTAGTGAAAACATTTTAGTTTAATTTGGAATTGCTGCAAACTGAGCGTTTATATCAGCCCCAAGGGTTCTCCAGTTACCTTCTCTCTTCCATGTGAAATTTTGTATCACAGAGAGCTTCATTGCTTTCTATGGAAGGCATCACTCATCACTCTGGTATTCCCAAGTCCCTGGAATTTTCTTAGAAAATTCATTGAGTTCTGCCTCTGAAGTCTGCTCTATAGTCTGCCTTTTGAAAATTTTACTAGGGATCTCGCAGTGCTGGAGCATCACTTTAGAATATTTCACTTGAGAAGTGAGGTTTTGAATATCAGGGTCTTAGTCTGAACTTCAAATTAGTAGATTTTTTTCCTGACAAATTTTAGGTTATATCTATTTCCACAGGTCACAAAAACTGACTTGTTCAGTATGACCAGTTGTACTGCCAATGTTCAGCTATGAAGATTTCATTGCTCTGTGCTGGACTTTATACACTTATTAGCAATGGGTGTGGATGAAACGCCTGGACTCATTAGTACTGGCATCAACACAGTATATATATATATATATATATATATATATATATATACACATACACACACACACACTACAGAGGTATGTACCTTTTAAAAAAAAAAAAAATCATGTTAGTGGTCCACAGGATTCAAAATTGTGAGTTTAGTGGTCCCTGAGGTCTGCTCTAAATCACATGACATAGTTGCGTGTCATGCGCACAGATTGTAATATTCTATAGGAGTATGTTTATCTATGTTACACACACAAAACAAATTCACACAGGCATATATGTAATAGATGGTTATAAAATTAGATACCTATTTATGGAAAATGGGGATGAGACGTGTTTTTCCATTCATGAGCATAGGAAATTAACAGTGACATCTAAACATGAATAACACAATGAGACATATGCATGCATTAGGGGGGTTAAGGGAAGGGGTGTGGAATGTTGTAGATGAATCTACATGAAATGTGAATCCTCGGTATGAGATCATGAAAAACATGTAATACAGTATTCACATACACATGGTTAGGTGAGATACAGCCATACATCCTAATTATTGTGACCTATATGTTTTAGTGCCCTTAAGAACATATCCCTTACATGTGACTTATTATTGGATCGTGTTATCCTGTAATTGATCCTCCTCGGTGTCCCCCTGTCCACAGCCTCAGTTATAAAGATCACATGATGTTGCTGATGCTCAATGTCCCCCAATAGATGTGTGCCCTGTGAATCCTGGGTGTCCTTGCTGATGCTGGCATCTGAGTGTCCCTGCAGGCCTTAGGTTGTGCTGGAACAACAGGGGACGCTCCTGGGGCTGGTGATCCTTGTGCCTCATGACTTAGCCTCTCCAAGCACTTCCTCTCACATCTCAGGATATGATAGTGGGTAATCAGGGTGTGCTTTGTGTGTCAGGTGTTTTAATGCTTCCAGGGGAAAGGTTGTGTTGTTTGTGATTCATTTGACACAATTGCAGAGGAGGAATATTGCTTTTAATAATTAAGTGGGCAGCAAGGTTTAACTATTTGAGATGTGCTGCTTAAATGTATGTGTTTGTTAATGCTTCCAGGGAGTTACGTTGCTTTTTAAATCGGTGCAAGGGTTGCTGCGTCTGCCTATGTGTGGCGAGATAAAATGAGTAGTGTTTACAAATCTGCGCTGAATATAGGATACCGACTGGCAACGCCAGTTCTATGTTAGTTTATGGGAGTAAAAAATGCGGGCGACGGGCAAAATATACGTGCATAACTTGTATGCTACGCTGTATATGTGATAGCTGGATTCGCAAAAAAAAAACTGGCGTAGACAGCTTTTGCGGGCGACGTCGCATATGTAATTTCGCCCCAATAGTGCATCGCTGCTCCTTCAACAAATGATACCAAGAGAACAAAGTACATTTTATAATAGAAGTAAACTGGAAAGTTGTTTAAAATTGTTCTGCCTAAATCATGAAATACATTTTTTGGGTTTCATGTCCCTTTAACAAACCAGTGCTACTTGTGTTTCAGTGTTTGTGAATGCGTTACTACCTTTAGAACATTTTCACGTTTGACAAGACTCAAGATAAGCGTTGCATGCATTTTAGGCAAGTAACCAAAAATTGCACGGTTCTTGGGGGGAGGGGGTTGGGGGGGCCCTGATCAATGGTTTAGCAAGGGGCCCCACAATTTCTAGTGGCAGCCCTGACGGCCAGTGTCTGACTAGATGCAAAAATGCAGGGTTGGGAAATCTGCACTTTGTAAAAATATTATCTGTATCAGACTGACATTTTTGCAAGATCTTGGGGGTGATATATGCCCCATGTAAGAAATTTATATGTGATTCCCAAAGCTCCATGGACAAAATAGCCTTGCTAGTTCACTGTAAGCCATGTAAAATGATATTGAAAGAGATTCTATCTGCAAGCAGCCCTGACCAATACTGAGCCTTTTTTGTTTGTTTCTTAGTTTTTTGTCCCCACTTAAAGGGACGTGCAACCCTAAATTTCTCTTTCCTGATTAAGATAGGGCATACAATTTTCAGCCACTTGTTGATTCACTTGTATTATCAAGTTTGCTTCATTCTCTTGGTATCCTTTGTAGAAAGGTAGGCAATGCACAAGTGGGAGCTAGCTGAACACAGGCAGTAAGCCAATGACAAGAGGCACCCAGGTCCTGTCGCTGCATCCCGCTAGCCAACAACAAGAGGCACACAAGCTCAACCGCTGCCGCAAGCTAGCCAGTGACAAGAGGCACACAATGCAGCCTCTACAGCCGGTGAGCCAACGGCAAGGGACACACACGTCCAGTCGCTGGATCAGCAGCTAGCTTCCAGGGGTGCTTTGCTGCTCCCAAGCCTACCTAGGTATGCTGTTTCAACAAAAGCTATAAAAAAACAAAGCAAATTAGATACAAGTCCACTGCAAAGTCATTTAAAATGGTATGCTCTATCCGAATCATGAAAGACAATCTGGAGGTTGCAAGCTCTTAAAGTACTAGAGGTGTCATCATGAAGAACAATAAGGTGCTCCCTAATGTCTGATGCGTTTTGCGCATTGAAGACACTGTACCACAACAGGCGTGTGGCAGGACTGTGCCAAAAAGATCATGAGCTTGAGGTCCACTAACAAAACCGAAAGTGCTCTGCCTGTCTCCTGAGCCATGTTGCTTAATGCTGTGATGATGTTAATTTGGCACTACAACAGGGGAAATGTAATCTCTGACTCAAGAGCTAATGCTTATATGAGAACCAATGACCTCTGTGACATCACAGTCCTCCATTCCATGGTGACACACCACCACTAGGCACAAACAATGCAGACAGAGCCTAGGTGAGCTGAGCAATATGGGACAAGTCTTCTCAACCTGGGAAGACTGTGAACTTTTTTTTTCTATCTCTTTGCCCTTTTCACGACGCACACTCTTACACTTGAAGCAAAGCAGGCTCGTTAACACTGGCCACCAGCTGCACTTTTCTCCGTACTTGGAAAATCTCCCTCTGAGGTGCATTGCCATAAGCACCCTATCAAAATGTTATGGAGCGCCGGAAAAACTTAACCCAAAATCAAAGCCCCTCATTTCAAATAACGTGCAGGCTGGGAGTATGTAAATGAGACTGATTTAACAGGAGCTGCAATTGAGCCCACCGGCCAGGTGGATAAAGCAATAAAAGCAGGTGAAAAGCTCACATTATATCTGGCTGCCAAGTTAAGCTGCCTTTAGACTTTAGGAAGGCAGATTTTTCATGAATGGGAGAATACCTAAAAAAACTATTTAAAAGGGAAAACTCTTTTTACAGGGGTTCAAGAACAGTGGGAATTTGTGAAGGGTGCTATTTTAGATGCAACCGCACACTGTATTAGACATTTCTGTAAAAGTAAAAGATAGCGGAAACCAATTTGGTTTTCTAAAAAAGCAGCACATGCAGTAAAGACAAAAAAGATAGCTTATAAAAATTACAGACACACACAATCAGATAATGATATGAAAATATGGAGAATCCAACAAAAAAAAAGACTAAGCAGTTAATTAGGAAGGTTAAAGCTCATGCAGAAGAGAAGATAGCATAGTTAGTAAAACATGGGGACAAAACATTCTTTAGATATATCAGTGAAAGAAGAAAAAATGAGGTAGGAATAGTAAAATTGAAAACAGTTGATGGTAGAAGAATAGAAGGTGATAAGGAATTGCAGACTGTCTCATTGATTACTTAAATTTACTTCAAGATTGTGAAAATATAATGTCTACATTAAAGGATGCTACGAAAAATAGAAACAAGCTTAACTCTAATCTTATTACAGAGGATGAAGTTTTGTTAGCATCATCAAAACTAAATTTAAAAAAGTCAGTGGGTCCTGATAATATTTATCCAAGGGTTTTAAAAGAACTTTGATCAGTGCTAACTGTGCTAATTTGTTTTATCAGTCACTATTAACAGGAGCTGTTCCAGATGATCGGAGAATAGCAAATGTAATACCTCTTCATATAAAGGGCAGTAGGGAAGAATCTGGTAACTACAGGCCAGTTAGTATAACTTCAGTAGTAGGGAAATTAATGGAAAGCCTCTTAAAAAAAGAATTATGACTTACATAAAGACAAACAATTTAGAAGACCAAAATCAGCATGGTTTTACATCAGGGAGATCATGTCAGACTAATCTAATTGACTTCTTTGATTATGTAACAAAAGTATTAGACAAGGGTGGAGCAGTTGATGTAGCATATCTTAATTTCAGCAAAGCATTTGACACCGTCCCACACAAAAAACTAACACACAAACTGTATCTCCTTGGTCTAGACTCAAAAATTGTGAACTGGGTGGAATGCTTGCTTAAGGACAGAAAACAAAGTGTCTTACTAAATGGAGTACATTCAGCAGAGGGGGCTACTAGTGGTGTTCCTCAGGGGTCAGTTCTGGGGCCTGTTAGGTTTAACATATTGTTAGGTGTCCCCCCAGGGGGGTAAGTGTCAGGTCAGGCCGAAGCCACGGGGCCAGTGTACCACCTGAGGCATATGTAGATTACCTGATAAGGGCCCCTTAGAATGACTCAGACCACGCAGCATTATGATCGAAAGCCAATTCTGTTTATTGCACAGTGCAAGCCTTTCTTATAGTGACATACAGGGTTAAGGGGATGACACGTTAGGACCGCGTCATCTTACACAGTTATACAGAGCAAAATACAAGGAAAAGCTGGA
The DNA here is from genome assembly GCF_027579735.1 of Bombina bombina. Classification (NCBI taxonomy): domain Eukaryota; kingdom Metazoa; phylum Chordata; class Amphibia; order Anura; family Bombinatoridae; genus Bombina; species Bombina bombina. The sequence goes on from NC_069504.1 coordinate 818,172,479, forward strand.
ATATGAGTTTCTCATAACAATACTTACAGAGTCATAACAAACTACCATCTGCGGAGACAACAAGGTTTCTGAACCATCTTGTTTACATTATCTTATTCTATCTTATTCTGGGCGTAGGGCCAGAGTACATTGGCAAGGCCGAACAGCTAAGGAAACTATCATAACATGCACATAGTTCTCACTACATAATAACCCAGTATAATAAAGTTTACTCATTACAAAATGGCTACTTGGAACAAGATGGCTGCGAGGAACAAGATGGCTGCCATCAGGTTCATATTACCCCTAACATGCCATCCTTTTATTCTAACAGAATAACATAAAAATAGACTGGCATAGAAAATTAGTAAAGCCTTATATTATGGTAACAGAACTCTGTGAGAATACTAAACAGAAAAATATTCACATGTCGTGATATACTTTTATAGGCCAATTGTCACTGCATATAGGTACAGTCCCTCCAATACCTTCCATCTATCTTCCAGCCTTCCCAAAACTACCGGTCTACCGGCACAGAGACCCAACCAGCCCCCCATCTACCCCCAAACAACGCTGCATCTTCTATCTCTCCACCTGCATTGCTAGCACCCCCCAATATGTCCAACAGTTCCTTTTCCACAGTAAAGCATGACATAGCAACAGCACAACTGTCTCTAGGTGGCCTCTGAATACTTTAAGAACAGTCTTTGTCCATTTGAGAGCGCTGCACCTTGACACTTTGCTATAATACAGTTCTCCAACAGTTCATTTGCAGTAGGGGTGCTTATCCACGGTTCTTCCGCAGGGAGATACTGGAAATCTGATGGTTTGTTCATGGGGTAGACAAGGCAACCAGTGGATACCCATGGCAAGCAAACACTCGAGTCACAGGGAGTCTAAGAAGCAAACAGAAACAGTACAGGATGAGTACACACCGCAATACAATCACAATTATGTCCAAGTAAAACGTCACTTTCATCCTATGTCATTTAAAATCAAACAAAACATTGTTGATATATAATACAAACTAAATACATTGACATTTCTCAGAGAATAATTTACAACTTCTCTATACACTTTTAAATGATACTTCTTGAATACTACGCAAGTGAAAACCTGTCAGACTTCATCAGGGGCCTGAATGGTTATGCTAAAACTTATGCTAAGGCATGCCCTGTAGTAAGAATGGAAAAAAGAAAACAGTCAATGAAAATAAATGAATTTCTTTACACTGTCACTTTGAACTTCTAAAAATAAAAGAACCTTGTGTTGCTTTATTCTGGATGGCTGCTATCTATAATGTTTATAATTCTCCAACCTAAATTCTCTCACACTCCTGTATGAGGAAAGCATACAAACAGAACATCATTTAAAACTACAAGTTCTTTTAAAGGTAAACACATCTTTATGGTAAGAATTACTCTCTTTGACATACATCAGGAATGACCAAATTCACTTTGCAGATACTATACTAATTAATAAAAGGGAAAAATACATTTGCTTTCATAAACTATAATTATGCTATTCCCTGAACAAACATTTCTCTGTATATTTACTATTTACTATAAACTTCTAGCTTAGACGTGTCCTCCTTATGTTCTAGAGGGTGAAGGGTCTAGAATATTATGATATATTGTAACATTTTCCTTAAACATATTTTTATACTCAGTGGGCCATTCAATAGGGTACAATACTGCGAAGTTCACAGTTACATTTATCTAAAGGGTTACTTTGTTAAGCACATAAACTACAATGTGCACTAATACCAATGAAGCATATGATGTCTTATACCCAATATGATCAATAGAATAAAACAAATACAAGAGAATACAAAACAAGCAATATAAGGAATTGAGTTAAAACAATACTCCCCTAATTTAATTGGTTGACCCTGTAACAGCATAACAGGACCTCCATATCGAGCGGTAAGGCACAGTCCAGAGAAGGATAGTCTTTATGTCCTGAAGACACACATCAGAGGAAACAGTCATGGATTACCCAGAGTCCAGTTCTGGGGCTGGTACCAGCATGCAAAGCAAAGAATGGATCCAAAGATAGTTCAGCAACTTTTTTTTTTTACTGCAGTATTGTGGTTAAAACAAGCTTGACAAAAGGTCTTTCATCTTTATCTTTTCTTTCTTTAAAGGTTTACTTGCTTTCAATCTTTAATCTTTTGAAGAGTGCACTTATGGAATTTTGCCTGTACAGATTTGACCTAAATATGGAAACTCAAAAATAATTCAGTTAGTGTGTTTCAATCTCTGAATACAGCATACTCTCATCCTGCAAATACAAATATAGTGTTAAGAACCAAATAGGAAAATAAAACATTTTAGGCATCTGAAATTAACACAGAAAGACAATAAAAAGATCTAATCCACCAAGGAGGGAAAAAAAAAAAGGAGTGGGGTGTGGGTGTACAGGCTACGACCGGGGTGGCCAGCAAGGTAGATGCTTTTCCGTGGCCAGATTCCCAATGAAGGAAAGTTCTAGACAATCCTAGGGACGTAGTGCATCCTGCATAGGGGTAAGACATGGAAATTTAGGGCACAGCTGGTGGTTAGACAATAACATTGTACGAGGAGATTCAAAACGTTTTAGGTTCACCTCCTAAAAACAATCACCCCCATTACATAAAGATATTCATCAATACTCAACAATACTTCCCCCATGTTTGCGTGAAACATCTCATGTGACACGCAAACACAAGATAACAAGAAACTAAACGACAAATCATGCACTCCACTCATGCAGAGACAATTCTCAATAGCAAGCAAAAATGAAATACACTTAACTATTCACTATGCTGTCCATACAGCACGCTTCCACACGTAGTCACAAAAGAGAAAAACATAACAAACAAACAGTGAAAACCAATCGTTCTTGTCTTTCACCAAACAAAACATTAGCTGCTGACACAAATTTCAAACAACCACAATTAACTTAGAATGCAACACATATTCTGACATTCACTGGAATGCAACACTCTCAGAACACTACAAACAATTAAAAACATCCACTATGTACAAACACGGCAGATGCACAAGAAACTTCAGTTGCAGATTATACAAATAAAATTGCGCTTATTTGGGAATGATCAGATAAGCACGGTAGCCACTGTTAAAGGGACATTGTAGGATAAATGAAAATTTCATTATTCAGATAGGACTTTTAATGTTAACCCACCTTTCTAGATTAAACCAAACATAGGTAGGCTCATATGCTCATTTTTAAGCCTTTGAGGACTGCCTCTTATCACAGGCTGTATAAATCTCATCAATATCCCAAGAGACAAAATACACGTAAGCCATATAAATAAAACTAAAACTGTGATCAGAGAAATTAGCAAGTTATATAAATGCAGTAGAATCAGATAAAATGTGCATCATTTGTTTTAGGGGTGTTTATTTGTAGACACCTTATAGACCACGACTTAGCTGTTAAGCAGCAATCAAAGTCATTGCAATAATAGTGGTAGACTAGTTAATAACCGAATAACTATATATATTTTAAAGTGTCACTGAAATCACTTCATTAAATAATATCTCATTTATTTATTAAACCCAGGGGGGGTTATTTTAAATAACAAAGAGTTATATCTGTGAGATACAGTTTGACAGCCACAGAAATAAAATTATCATTTTTAACATAAATACTTGTTTCTTTGTAGTGAGCAATTTATAGTTATCATTTTTTATAACATAGAACACCAGTACTGCCGCTTTAAATGTAAAGTGCAAATCTCTGCAACAAAGCCAAACAGAGAAACTTTTTTTTTTAAAGAATAGCAAGACATGCACAGTGTTATCATTCTTCTCAAGGATAGTGAGGCAAGCTCAAAGTTTCATTTCTACTTAAAGGAGAAACACTGTTTACTGCTTAAAAATATAAAATTCACACTAAAACTTGATAAATGCTAATTAGTTTAACCACAACAAAATGATTGGATTTAACGTTGTATATAATTTGATATTCACCATTCTGCAGTTGTCCAGCCAAATATAACAACCGTATATAACACAAAAAATAAGCTTTCTACAAAAGAATACTAATACAATTTCCCCTTTAAATTATTCCCAATGATCCTTATAATAAAAAAATGCATACTGACGTTCATTAAATAGCCTAAACAAGCATAAGCAGCATAAGAACGCACTCACAGTGGGATGCAGGCTAGTTAAAGGGACATTTTAACCAAACTAAAAATAATCTTTAATTGAAACTGCTAACACAGTGAAATATACTAGTGTTAGGCTTACAGTAAACCTCATCGTCTTTTATGTAAATATTCCCTTAAATTCTCAGATGTTATATCAGTTTTCCTGTATCCCTTTAAATATTTTCACTCCTCTGTTTTTTTCTCGTTTTTTTTCTTTTCTGTCCGCTAGTCTCCCGGATCCCTACACTAAAATTGTAGACAACTTATCACTTCAGTTTGCATTACAGAGAGAATTAAGTTATGCTGCAAAAAGAAATATCTGCTATCTGAACAGCAGATTTAAAATAAATATATACAAAGAAAGGTCTCTTAAAATATATTTAGCAAACTACGAATACAGTGTTATTGCACTGGTTCTTTAAATAAGAAAATGACCATTTTCTATTGCTCCGTCTACGCACTGAGCTCTGATTTTACAGACAAATATAAGATAATGAGATATTCTTATTATCTAAAATTCAACCCATTGCAATCAACTGTGTTTTGAAAGCATAAAACCAGCTACTTCATATATATACAAATAAACTTGCAAATACAATCTCTCCTATATGTTATACTATGCAGCTTGTATAACAAGTCATGGACAATACATTAATAGCAACACCTTGTTACAGTGAACTGTCCCTTTAAGGACTAACCATTCATCACGCAAATTACATATGTATATCCCAACCATAATTTAGGCTGCTTGTATGATTTACCACACAAATTTCACCTCTGTACTGTAGCATGACCTGCAGATTAATTTACTTGCAACAAAAACGGACGCACTTTTAAATAAACTTTCAATTACAGCTTATAACTATATGTCATTGGGTGCACCAACTCTGTGCACAGACCTTACAAATACAACATACGTTAACCCATTAATCATACCCGAAACAGTTTCATATTTACCAGAGCGTGACAAAAAAATCACACACACCATCGCACTTTCAAAGCCGTTACTTCACTTGCAAAAACAATATCATATCTTTACATGCCGAAAAACAATTATCACTTAAAACTAAAACTGCATATGAATACCACATACTTAAAACATGCTGGTGACTTTAAAATACAGGTATATAAAATAACATTACAAAATATCTCCTTAAAACGTCTGATTTCCCAGCAGGGAAACATAAAGAAACATTTTTACATTTTTTACAGCGCTACAGACAAGCTCATTTCATCTCGCATACCAGAGATTCACTCCCTTTTTTCCTTTCTCAGAAAAACATCTATTTCATAGCGTATGACATACCATAGCGTACCACATACATAGAAGATTAACTTGTCACCAAGTTCAAAATGTATTTTTCTTTTCCGAAACTCCGCAAAATGGCCACTTTTGCACGGCTTGAGACAATCATTTTCAAATAATACATTCTGTTTTTGGTTTAAAGCAAATCTGTTACACGCATACCACAGTGAGAACCTACAAACCATCACACATTATGCATCTCAATATACAAATGTTCCTTACTGTAAGCAAACAAAAAGTCTTACAAACAGAGCTGCTGTACCACTTTCTTCTCTCTTTTTTTTTTTTTTTTCTGATCTATGTGCGCGCTCAGTGGTGGCCCCCCTTCTTTGCCTGCTACATTCTTTCACAAAGAGATTTCTCTATTTATCACACAGCAGTACTCACTGACAGTGTTTTAAAAATATTTCTGTCTTTTGCAGAAACTATTAACTCTTCTTTTCTTTGCCTTATACATGTAATTTTCTCTGTGCAATCTTATCTATGAGCAGTTCCCATTTCTCAACACAATAATAGCCACAATAATAACATGCACAGCCACTTAATATTTTCTACGCACAGCAGCAAAAAACACAAACAAAACAAAGCAAAGCAAGCATCAGATATCAACATGAGCCTCAGGTGGGTAACAAAACTCTATTATGGGAATGAATATGGGAAACTTTAACATATGTGAGACTCACTCACTGCCACCTTTGCCCGGGGGAGTTTATCTTAAAAAATTCTTCCGTCAACTGGCATTCATATATTTCTTGCGCGCTTATCACAGACAGGACTCACAATACCTGTCGTATCCCAGCACAGGACTCTACACCTGTCTGGAGGGGTATCACAACTGCCGGCAGGACTATAACCTCCGCAAACCTGTGCTTCAACCACAGGAACCCCTTTAACCCTTTATCATATATTATCAACACCTATTACCAGACTAAATTTAGGTTCAGATTCACAGAAGGAAAGCATGGTAAAAGCACTCATACTTACTCACTGCGAATCCCACAAACTGACGCCAAAATTGTTAGGTGTCCCACCAGGGGGGTAAGTGTCAGGTCAGGCCGAAGCCACGGGGCCAGTGTACCACCTGAGGCATATGTAGATTACCTGATAAGGGCCCCTTAGAATGACTCAGACCACGCAGCATTATGATCGAAAGCCAATTCTGTTTATTGCACAGTGCAAGCCTTTCTTATAGTGACATACAGGGTTAAGGGGATGACACGTTAGGACCGAGTCATCTTACACAGTTATACAGAGCAAAATACAAGGAAAAGCTGGAATTATGAGTTTCTCATAACAATACTTACAGAGTCATAACAAACTACCATCTGCGGAGACAACAAGGTTTCTGAACCATCTTGTTTACATTATCTTATTCTATCTTATTCTGGGCGTAGGGCCAGAGTACATTAGCAAGGTCGAACAGCTAAGGAAACTATCATAACATGCACATAGTTCTCACTACATAATAACCCAGTATAATAAAGTTTACTCATTACAAATTGGCTACTAGGAACAAGATGGCTGCGAGGAACAAGATGGCTGCCATCAGGTTCATATTACCCCTAACACATATTTATCTGTGATATCAACAAAGGGCTACAGGGAAAAGTATGTCTGATTGCAGATGATGCAAAAATTTGTAACAGAGTGGATGTTCCGGGGGGTCGGGGGGGGGTAGACAAAATGAGAAGTGATATACAACAATTGGAGGATTGGACAAATGACTGGGATCTAAAGTTTAACACAGCAAAGTGTAAAATTATGCATTTAGGGAAGAAAAATCCAAATGTTAATTACAGACTCAATGGTGATTTACTGACTGTTACAAATGAGGAACAGACTTGGGAATTATTATTTCAGATTTAAAATTTAGTAAACAATGTAGTACTGCAGCGAGTAAGGCCGGCAGAATACTTGGATGTATCGGTAGATGTATATAATATCTATATTTCTATAGCCGGAGCACACTGCTGGCGAGCCTCTCCGACTGCTGCATACAGGTGTGTCTCTTACCCTACCTCCCCCCATCTGTAACACATGCAGCAAGAAAACCCTTTAAAATGTCATAGGAAAAAAATAAACATTTTGGCATAGAAAAAAAAGAAAAGGTTTTTGTTTGTTTTTTGTCCCCACTTAAAGGGACATATAACCCCAAACTTTTTTTTCAGCATTCAGATAGGGAATACTGTACAACTTTCAGCCATTTGTTCATTCACTTTATTCTCTTGGTATCTTTTGTAGAAAGGTAGGCAATGCACAACATACAAGCTATGAACACAGGCGGTGAGCCAACGACAAGAGGCACACAGGTCCAGTCACTGCATATGGCTCAGCCACCGCCGCAGGCTAGCCAGCGACAAGAGGCGCACATTGCTGCCTCTACAGCCGGTGAGCCAACGGGAAGGGGCACACACGTCCAGTCACTGGATCAGCAGCTAGCTTCCAGGGGTGCATTGCTGCTCCCAAGCCTACCTAGGTATGCTTTTTCAACAAAAGCTATCAAAAGAACAAAGCAAATTAAATACAAGTCCACTGGAAAGTCATTTAAAATGGTATGCTCAATCCGAATCATGAAAGACAATCTGGAGGTTGCAAGCTCTTAAATACCAGAGGTGTCATTGAAGGCATTGTACCCCCACAGGTGAGTGGCAGGACTGTGCCAAAAAGATCATGGGCTTGAGGCCCGCTAACAGAACTGAACGTGCTGCTGCCTGTCTTCTAAACAATGTTGCTTAATGCTGTGATGATGTTAACTTGGGACTACAACAGGGCAAATGTGATCTCTGACTCAAGAGCTGATGCCTATATGAGAACAAATTACCTCTGTGACATCACAGGCCTCCTTGGTGACACACCACCACTAGCCACAAACAATGCAGGCAGAGCCTAGGTGAGCTGAACTGTAATTTTAGAGGGGACCACTAAACCAATACGGGACAAGTTTTCTCAACCTGGGAAGACTATGATATTTTTTTTTTCTATCTCTGCCCACCTCACGATGCACCCTCTTGCACTTGAAGCAAAGCGGGCTCGTTAAGTCTGGCCACCAGCCGCACTTTTCTCCATACTTGACAAATATCCTTCTGAGGTACATTGTCATAAGCACCCTACCACACTAAAACCCAAAATTAAAAGCCCCTCATTTAAAATGACGTGCAGGCTGGGAGTATGTAAATGAGACCAATTTAACACGGGCTGCAATTGAGCCCAACGGCCAGGCAGATAAAGCAATAAAAGCAGGTGACATGCTCAACTTATATCTGTCTGCTACGCTAAGTGCTTTTAGTTTGCTCACCTTATATCTGTCTGCTACGCTAAGTGCCTTTAGTTTGCTCACCTTATATCTGTCTGCTACGCTAAGCTGCCTTTAGTTGGAGCTCACTGCTGGCGAGCCTTCGATGAAAACTTCGGCGGCAACTTTACCAAGGGCTTGCGGCCTGAGATTAAGACATTTTTGATCAAGGAAGTCTGAAGCTACACGGTTTCATGCTTTATTCAAGTTCCAACTATTGTAGCCTCTTTGGGGTCAGAATCAACCCTCAGTTAACTTAAGAGCATTAACTTAACTTAAGAGCATTGATTGAGTCTACACTGTGCACACGTGTCTCTCTTTTTTCCCTCCATCTGCAACACATGCAACAAGTAAACCCTTTGTCACGGATACCAGGCTGCAAGGGTTAAAACCCTACCCCCTATAGCCTTCCCCCTGTTGTTAGCTAGTCTATGTGTGAAGTGTTTGTATGAGTCATCCATTGTTCTTTTGTATGAGTCATTCATTGTCCTTTTGTAAGTCAGGATGTGATTAGAATCTGTTTAACTAACCATTATCTGATGTTTGTCTCATTGTATAATATTTTGTGTAGTAACTACCCCCATCTATTGGAAATGTATAAAAGCTGTGTTTTCTGTGCAATAAACCCCTACCCCCTATAACCTCACCCTTGTTGTTATCTAGTCTAGGTGTGCAGTGTCTTTCTGCTATTGTGTGAGTCATTCATTGTCCTTTTGTAAGTCAGGATTTGATTAGAATCTATTTAACTAAGCATTGTCTGATGTTTGTCTCATTGTATAATATGTGTTTCCATTTGTGTAGTAACTACCCCCCATCTGTTGGAAATGTATAAAAGCTGTGTTTTCTGTGCAATAAAGCAGTTCTTCTTGTTTCAACTGAATAGGCTAGTCTGTCTAGTTATTTGGGTGAGCTCCTGCTAGAATCACTTTCTTGGGCTACAGAGCCACTTGTTCCAGGCAGAGGAAGGATCCGGTCGACGGCGCTACCCAGTCAGGGTAGCGGGGTATCCGTCACATTGGTTGGCAGCGGTGGGATGCTTCCATCTACCTGGAACGTCCAAACCACCAACTGAAGATCTTGCCGGATGGAGCAGTACCATGGGCTCCGGAAGGAAGAATTGAGAACGTTGCTGCAGACTAGAGGGAAAGTCGCCGGCAACAAGACAAAGGCAGTGCTCGTAGCTGAACTGATGGAGGACGATCGGGCTAGCGAACAGGATGGTGGGTCGGACAGCGACCAAAGCGGAAGACAGTCCAGTACAGCCTCCACTCCAGGGACTACGACATCCGACAAACAGTGGGAGGTACAGTGGCAACTGGCTCTCTATGGACCTAACCCCCCCGAGGAGATCATTACTCGGATAGTGACTGACGCCAACAAGATACACATGTTGGAGCTTCAGAAGTCTATGGAGGGGTCATGCCGGATCCCCTGGACCCCCCTTCCCGCCGGGCTGACCCTGAAGCCTGACAAATGCACCATAGGCTGCTCGGAAGTTGAGTACAGGGGCCACCGAGTGGGCTGCGGGCAGCAGCGGCCGGTGTGCAGTGTGCAGTGTCTTTCTGCTATTGTGTGAATCATTCATTGTCCTTTTGTAAGTCAGGATTTGATTAGAATCTATTTAACTAAGCATTGTCTGATGTTTGTCTCATTGTATAATATGTGTTTCCATTTGTGTAGTAACTACCCCCCATCTGTTGGAAATGTATAAAAGCTGTGTTTTCTGTGCAATAAAGCAGTTCTTCTTGTTTCACCTGAATAGGCTAGTCTGTCTAGTTATTTGGGTGAGCTCCTGCTAGAATCACTTTCTTGGGCTACAGAGCCACTTGTTCCAGGCAGAGGAAGGACCCGGTCGACGGGGCTACCCAGTCGGGGTAGCGGGGTATCCGTCACACCCTTAAAAAATGTCATAGGAAGAAAATAAAGCTTTCGGCATAGAAGAAAACCCAATTTGTTTTTGTTTGTTTGTTTTTTGTCCCCACTTAAAGGGACTTGCAACCCCACATTTTTCTTTCATGATTCAGATAGAGCATACAATTTTCAGCCACTTGTTGATTAACTTGTACTATCAAAGTTGCTTAATTCTCTTGGTATCCTTTGTTAAAAGGTAGGCAATGCACAACTGGGAGCAAGCTGAACACAGGCGGTGAGCCAATGACAAGAGGCACACAGGCCCAGTCACTGCATCCGGTGAGCCAACGACAAGAAACACACAGTGCAGCCTCTACAGTAGGTTAGCCAATGACAAGAGGCGCACATCTCCAGTCGCTTCAGCCAGTGAGCCAACGGCTGCTCTCATCAGCAGCTTCCTCCCAGGGGAGCATTGCTGCTCCAAAACCTACCTAGGTATGCTTTTTAACAAAAGCTACCAAAAGAACGAAGCAAAATAGATAGAAGTCAATTGGAAAGTCGTTTAAAATGGTATGCTCTATCCGAATCATGAAAGACAATATGTTGGTTGCAAGCTCTTAAAGTACCAGAGGTGTCATTGAAGGCATTGTACCATAACAGGCGAGTGGCAGGAGTGTGCCAAAAAGATATATGAGAACATAGGACCTCTGTGACATCACAGGCCTAAATTTCTCCTCAAGTGCTAGTTATGTGCATTAGGCTGGGAGCCTTATAATATTATCCTATTATATAAAAGGCCAAGTGTGTTTGTCTGAAGCTGTCATGCGCACTAGAGACAGCACGAGGACAAACACACCTGGCCGTACCTGACAATCCATGCTGTTTGGGCGTGACCATGGGCGTGGTCTGGTGTGGCAGGGCATGGTCGGACACGTTCGGCAAGACAGAGAGGGGAGAGAAATAGAAAGAGAGGGGGAGAGACAAAAAGAGATAGGAAAGAGCTAAAGAGAGGTGGAAGAGCAGGGAGAGGGGACAGTGCAGAAGAGAGGGGGGAGAGAGAGCAAAGAGAGGGGACAGTGCAGAAGAGAGGGGACAGTGCAGAAGAGAGGGGGGAGAGAGAGCAAAATAGAGGGGAAAGAGCAAAATAGAGGGAAGAGAGAGAAAAAGAGAGGGAAGAGAAAGAAAAAGAGAGGGGGGAGAAAGAGCAAAAGAGAGGGGGGAGAGAGAAAAAGAGAGGGGAGAGAGAGAGCAAAAGAGAGGGGGGAGAGAGAGCAATAGAGAGGGGGGAGAGAGAGCAAAAGAGAGGGCTGGAGAGAGAGAGCAAAAGAGAGGAGAGAGACAGCAAAAGAGAGGGGGGAGAGAGGGGGGATAAAAAGAGCAAAAGAGAGGGGGGAGAGAGCAAAAGAGAGGGGAGAGAGAGAGAGAGAGAGAGAGAGCAAAAGAGAGGGGGAGAGAGAGAGCAAAAGAGATGGATGGAGAGAAAGAGCAAAAGAGAGGGATGGAGAGAGAGAGCAAAAAAAAGGAGAGAGAGACAGAGCAAAAGAGAGGGGAAGAGAGCGCAAAAGATAGGGGGGAGAGAGCGCAAGGGAGAGAGAGAGAGAAAAAGAGAGGGGAGAGAGAGAGCAAAAGAGAAGGGGGAGAGAGAGCAATATAGAGGGTGAGAGAGCAAAAGAGAGGGATGGAGAGAGAGAGCAAAAGAGAGGAGAGAGAGAGACAGAGCAAAAGAGAGGGGGGGAGGGAGAGCAAAAGAGAGGGGGGAGAGAGAGCAAAAGAGAGGGGGGAGAGAGAGCAAAAGAGAGGGGGGAGAGAGAGAGCAAAAGAGTGGGATGGAGAGAAAGAGCAAAAGAGTGGGATGGAGAGAGAGAGCAAAAAAAAGGAGAGAGATACAGAGCAAAAGAGAGGGGGGGGGAGAGCGCAAAAGAGAGGGGGGAGAGAGAGCGCAAAAGAGAGGGGGGAAAGAGAGTGCAAAAGAGAGGGGGAGAGAGAGAGCAAAAGAGAGGGGAGATAGAGAGAGCAAAAAGAGAGGGGGGAGAGAGGGAGCAAAAGAGAGGTGGAGCGAGAGAGCGCAAAAGAGAGGGGGAGAGAGCGCAAAAGAGAGGGGAGAGAGCACAAAAGAGAGGGGAAGAGAGAGAGCAATGGGTGAGACCGCTGTTCTGCAAAAAATGGCCCGTGTGAACGGGCTTTAGGACTAGTTATAGTAATAATGTATCAGCTGTAAAGAGGGAGAGGAACATACATTAGTGCTGCACAATTATGCCCCTCATTTGAAGCCATGACCGTGGCGTTCATTATCCCCTTTATCTGTCAGGGATATAGGTGCTGATTTAATATTAAGTTGCACAAAACACAAATGCCCCCAAACACTAAAAATGTATAACTTATTTGAAACATTTTTATAAATAAAACTAATACAAATTCAATTTAAAATGACTGAAAAATGTTAAATATTCATACAGAAAGTTTTTTTTTTTAAAGCTTTATTGAGATTAAAAAAAATAACAGTAAGTAAAATAACGAAATGTTTGGCAGTATACAATACTGCAACAGGTGAAAGTCTGAGCAATAGGTAATACAAAGCAATGATTTTGGTAAAAAAACTAATTAGTATCAGAAAGTTTAAATGTTATATTTGTTTATATGTTTTTTACTTGATAACTTTCAAACTGAATAAAAAAAACAAATCAACAACTTGGTTTTAAAACATTTCAGAATAATCTGCGTCCCTTACATTGGTTCCTTGTTCATACCTTTTCAATTAAATGGGTTTATTATTTGAAAAAGAAACAAAAAGGATCTGAAGTAATTTATTTTATTATAAACGTGTACAGGATAAATCGCAACATATACACAATCTTATGGGGATGATTAAAAGAAAATGTTTTCTGCATTGAATGAATAATAAGGTTTCATGTTGCTTAGTGTTTGGTTTATATTTTTAGGAACATGTAGGCGGAGCTTGTGATGCTTAAAATTAATTGGCATTTGATTGGTTACAAGAGCCGTTAGTGATTTTAAAAAAGCTCGGCTCCCCTAGTGTTGTATTCTTATATAAATGAGTGCTTTGTTTTAATATATATTTTGTAATATAAAGGTGCCAATTATTATATAGTACAAATCACATTATGCTGATAAAGTATGTAGTAGTTATGTGAGACCTGAGTGTACAAAAAAAAACACACAAAGTGCTCATTAACCCTTTTATCTTCCCAATTTACAATGTCTGTTGCAGGACAAGGGTGTGTTTCTCTATATCATATCAATAGATGCACAAGGGCAACGGGCTTGTAAAAATACACGGTGCTGTTAATATAGATCAATATTTTAATATGAAAGCGTTAAATCGCATTACGAGTAAAACGTAATCAATTTAATCATTTTAAATGATTTTGTGAATCAGGTTTAGTTACTCAGTGAACAAACAAAAGAAGGGGCTGCACGCTCGTAAAATAAAACATCCAAATTTGTTTCAAAATGTTAAAATCTCAAATGGAATAAGGCATAAAAAAGGAGTGAGTAGGTGTAAGCAAGACAGGCTTACGCGTTTCGGCTTTACGCCGTATTCATAGCCATAAGGTCAACTTTACTGGGCACTTATTTAAATCCTTAAAACTCATCTGATTGGATAAAACTCTCACACCTACTTCTCACACTTTTCCTGAAAGATCAATGGCTGAGAACAACAAGACATGTGAACCAATTACAATGCACAGAATATGAGACCGGAAAACATGGATATAAAGTTCAAGTGTACATACATTCATTTGCAAAACATCAACAACTAATGCCTATAGAATAGGGACATCTATCATGAATTATACACACCTGTTGAGTGGAAATGACAGAAACATAAAATAAGATATATACAATTTCACACACTAAGTTAGTATCAATACAGGGAGTGCAGAATTATTAGGCAAATGAGTATTTTGACCACATCATCCTCTTTATGCATGTTGTCTTACTCCAAGCTGTATAGGCTTGAAAGCCTACTACCAATTAAGCATATTAGGTGATGTGCATCTCTGTAATGAGAAGGGGTGTGGTCTAATGACATCAACACCCTATATCAGGTGTGTATAATTATTAGGCAACTTCCTTTCCTTTGGCAAAATGGGTCAAAAGAAGGACTTGACAGGCTCAGAAAAGTCAAAAATAGTGAGATATCTTGCAGAGGGATGCAGCACTCTTAAAATTGCAAAGCTTCTGAAGCGTGATCATCGAAAATCAAGCGTTTCATTCAAAATAGTCAACAGGGTCGCAAGAAGCGTGTGGAAAAACCAAGGCGCAAAATAACTGCCCATGAACTGAGAAAAGTCAAGCGTGCAGCTGCCAAGATGCCACTTGCCACCAGTTTGGCCATATTTCAGAGCTGCAACATCACTGGAGTGCCCAAAAGCACAAGGTGTGCAATACTCAGAGACATGGCCAAGGTAAGAAAGGCTGAAAGACGACCACCACTGAACAAGACACACAAGCTGAAACGTCAAGACTGGGCCAAGAAATATCTCAAGGTTTTATGGACTGATGAAATGAGAGTGAGTCTTGATGGGCCAGATGGATGGGCCCGTGGCTGGATTGGTAAAGGGCAGAGAGCTCCAGTCCGACTCAGACGCCAGCAAGGTGGAGCTGAAGTACTGGTTTGGGCTGGTATCATCAAAGATGAGCTTGTGGGGCCTTTTCGGGTTGAGGATGGAGTCAAGCTCAACTCCCAGTCCTACTGCCAGTTTCTGGAAGACACCTTCTTCAAGCAGTGGTACAGGAAGAAGTCTGCATCCTTCAAGAAAAACATGATTTTCATGCAGGACAATGCTCCATCACACGCGTCCAAGTACTCCACAGCGTGGCTGGCAAGAAAGGGTATAAAAGAAGAAAATCTAATGACATGGCCTCCTTGTTCACCTGATCTGAACGCCATTGAGAACCTGTGTCCATCATCAAATGTGAGATTTACAAGGAGGGAAAACAGTACACCTCTCTGAACAGTGTCTGGGAGGCTGTGGTTGCTGCTACATGCAATGTTGATGGTGAACAGATCAAAACACTGACAGAATCCATGGATGGCAGGCTTTTGAGTGTCCTTGCAAAGAAAGGTGGCTATATTGGTCACTGATTTTTTTTCTTTTGTTTTTGAATGTCAGAAATGTATATTTGTGAATGTTGAGATGTTATATTGGTTTCACTGGTAAAAATAAATAATTGAAATGGGTATATATTTGTTTTTTGTTAAGTTGCCTAATAATTATGCACAGTAATAGTCACCTGCACACACAGATATCCCCCTAAAATAGCTCAAACTAAAAACAAACTAAAAACTACTTCCAAAAATATTCAGCTTTGATATTAATGAGTTTTTTGGGTTCATTGAGAACATGGTTGTTGTTCAATAATAAAATTAATCCTCAAAAATACAACTTGCCTAATAATTCTGCACTCCCTGTATATCTAAGCTATACGCCCAAGAATCCTAAATAAATGCAATCCGTGATAAGGCACTAACCTACAAAACTACAGATTATTACAAGCAGACACATAAATATAGGGCAATGTTAGACCAATGCTGGCAAAAGCGCAAGTAACGATCTAAAGAAAAAGTTAGTGCATATGTAGGAAACAGCAGCGATAATGTCCCATAGGCAGTGACTCATGTGAATCTATATTTATCTATTTAAAGAAACAACAACTAGTTAGATAGAAAACTAGAATGTGAAAAGTGAGGATTAGTGGTAAATAAACAAACAGGGGCCATGCAGTTTAGACTATTATTTCTTTAATCCCAATAATTAATTATAGCATATTTGTAATACTCAGTGCTCTGATTTGCCTTTGTACATAACTATAATATGCAGACAGTAGAGCTGCAGACACAGATATATATTCATGTATTTATGCTTTTTTTCTGGCATTATATTTAAATTTCCCCGGCTGCTCAGAGGTTTAAACCTTTATTTCTATAAATAGTGTATAAGACTAAAGATTAAAAAAAAGACTCTAGGCAACCTCTCTAAAGCTGTGGGCTACAGCAGGACTTACCTATTCCTTCCACTTCCTGCCCACACTTCATTGTGACTGACTCTCTGCCCGGCCCTCCCCCCCAGAAAAGTTCCAGGCAAAAAAAAAAACATTTTGTTAATATAAAATAATAATAGACTTCCGGTGGGCGGCCCTACAAGATGGCTGCAGGCTTCATCAGCTCTGAGGAAATCTACTCCTAACGCTAATATTGCTGCTACCTATCTACACCATCTGCATCTCCCTTGACAGGCAAGCTGTCCGGGAACACCCAGCAGATAGAAGGATTAACAACTCTTCTACCCCGGAACGTCGTTTTGAAGATTAAAGCCGTTGGGCTGAGTGGCGGGAAGAATACCGCCATACTGTACATACATCTAACTAAGTTTCCGTTTATTTAATAAAACTCTTGCCCAGCTACAATGGAGATCTCCAGCATTAAAGAAGGCTCTGCTGGCTCTTACATCCTAGCGGAACTACAAAACATATTTTTGCCAAGGCTAGAGAGACTCGTGCATGCCTGCACTGACTTATGTACCTTGCTATCAAATGAGAAACAACCTGGTCTACAGGAGAGGCTGACCATTGCGCCCATCACAAGAGCCGACACATTTATGGCTATTCATGACAGCTCCAGAGCCCCACATCTACCGGCAAGCGGAACAGTGCTTCCAGCTATATATCTAGTGGAGCCTGTATTGGAACTAAAACCCAGACCAGAGGAGAGCCTGCCGCCACCTCCGTTGCCCCGTGCACGGTGGATTATGCCTTCAGAACTTAGCATCCAGACAAATTGGGAGGCTTACGCCACACAGCCAACTCAATGCCTGGAACACAGCTTACCGCTCTGCTGTATGACTTGTTGGACGGCCACCTCGGCTCCAGTTGCGGATCTTGGCCCGGGCTTTGGAAATGAGGCTGCCTACTACCCTGCATACTCTCCCGCTACTCCTGCTGAGTCCACCGCCGCCTTGTCTACCCCCGCCACTGCGCCTGACCCACTACAGCACACTGTTTCTGCACGGGCTCCGCACTTAGCTGCAGGAGTTGGCGTCTATCCCCCTGATCATGGAAAGCAGCTTGGCGGCTTTTGTCCCCCACAGGCAGGCCGTGCTCCGCTGGACTGTAATTACTTGACTCTAACTCGGGCAGGAATCGGGTAAGCTACCTACCTTGTACCGCATGGTTGCTGCGGCGCCACGGTCTCTCTGTACTTGAAATGGACTGTTATATACTGCAATGGGACTCATACCCGCGGAATGGAGTTGGTTAGGAAACAGTCAGTGCACCACCCTGTAAGGATCAAACATTTGAGGTGTTCCAGTTAGTGGCAGCTAACTTTTGAGCAGAGATGTCCAATCTTCTTCCACAGGGGACTATAAACCTTATTGTTATTTTGTTTTTGTGTGCTCTTAGGGCCGGGGAATAAATGTTTGCTTCTCTGAGATATAGCTATTTCTCTAACTCATGCTAGAAGCGGTTGAACTGTTTCTTTATCTAACCTTATGCACCGGTTGTCAGACCTCAGCTCCTTTGTTTATGTTGTTTTGCTTATCTGGCATTCAATAATCCCATACTGTTTATAGACAGAGAGACAAAGCAACTCTTCCACTTTAACTTACATACTGGTGGCGACTGAACTATAGTATATATACTCACGCTGTGAACTGTTATCTACTCCCATGCCCCAAATGATCTTTCCCTCATCCAGCACAAATATTGGTATTAGATGTCGATATAGCAGATGTCTATGTTTAATATTTTTCCAGATCCTGCATGTATATAGTCTTTACTGTTAAATGAGTGTTATGTTAGGAATCTGATCACATATCTTCACTCTCCTAGACCCAAGCTATCAGGAACAGCTGTATCTGTATACTCTATTGGCATTAGCATGATGTATTGTACACTCCTATTGAAACAGTACTCAGTTAAGATTTCCCTGAATAGAGATCCCCTCTGTACTAGTATCATATCTCCTGAACTACTAGTATCTCCTTATGAACTTTTGATATATACAATGCCCTGCTACGTATTGCCTTATACCATCTATGATAATAAAATGCTACTCTTATAACTAGGTAGACAACCCTTTATAAATTGAAATATTTGTAATACACCTTTTGACGTCCCTCATTGCAGATATATATAGGAATGACCCCAGGTGGTCCTATTCCCATAAGGCTAGCTAAGCCTCCCACAGCGAGGCCTGGGAAAAGAAAGAAAAATATGCGTGCAATTTTTAAACCTCAGGCAATGTACCCCCCCTAATGCCTTATTACTAATTTGCTGGCCCAATTCACAAACGATCGTATACTGTCAAATTTGAAATTCTACTCTCATCTTTACTTCCTCCTAGGATTATGTCATTAAAAGCTGTTGTATCTAGAAAATGTACTGTATAATGGGCAGGATTCATGCTTTAATTCTCTATACTAGAAATATCTCTGAGATACCCGTCTGATTCTGAACAAGTGTATATTAATGTTTACCCCTCTGTGTTAATATGGTGGGTTGGGATTTGGGAGAAAAGGAGAAATCCATTAGTTTTAATGTAGTTGGGTGTTTTTTTTTTTTTCTTTCCTTTTTTTTTTTTTTTTTTTTTTTTTGGTTTGTTTGTTTATTGTTTAGTTTTGATGTGTTTAATACATTAAAAACCCCGGCAGTGTTTACATACAATATATCCTTTAGGTGATAGTTACCTAACTCACAGCAGAACTTGTAAGACACTATGTCAGCATGGATTAATTAGCGCTAACTAACTATGCCTGTCTTTACTACTCCTATGCTCCCGATATGTCATGGCATCCCGCCCTGCGTGGCATGATGTCATGTAACTTGTAGTTCTGTATGCATTGCTGGTTATAAATAAAAATTTAAAAAAAAAAAAAAAAAAATAATAATAAAATTTAAAAAAATGCTTAATGATGCATAATGCAACTGCCGGCGAACATCCAAGCAATATACCGGTGGAGTCTATGGAACCCATATCTACAGGGGACCTCTAAGCCAATATGGGACAAGTTTTCTCAACCCGGGAAGACTTTGATCTTTTTTTCTATCTCGTTGCCCACTTCACCATGCACTCTCTTACACTTGAAGCAAAGCAGGCTCGTTAAAACTGGCCACCAGCTGCACTTTTCTCCGTACTTGGCAAATCTCCCTCTAATGTGCATTGCCATAAGCACCCTATCAAAATGCTGTGGAGCGCCGGAAAAACTTAACCCAACTTAAAAGCCCCCTCGCTTAAAATGACGTGCAGGCTGGGAGTATGTAAATGAGACTGATTTAACAGAAGGTGCAATCGAATCGAGCCCACTGGCCAGGCGGATAAAGAAATAAAAGCAGGTGAAAACCTCACATTATATCTGGCAGCCATGCTAAGCTGCCTTTAGTTGGAGCACACTTAGGGTTGCCACCCACCTTTCTTGGAAGAAAATACCGGCCATGCTAATTAACATAAATTTGCATACATAATTAAACAGCATAACTCAAAAACTAAAGCTGATAGGTCTGATTTTAAATGCTCATTTGTTTATAGCTAGTATTCATCACACTCAGAAGATGTTTCACTTTGACAGGGGCTTTCTTTCAATATTTATTCTTTATTTTCTACATTGACATGAACCTTAAAGGGACAGTCAACACCAGAATTTTTGTTGTTTAAAAAGATAGATAATCCCTTTATTACCCATTCCCCAGTTTTGCAAAACCAACACTGTTATATTAATACACTTTTTACTTCTGTGATTAACTTGTATCTAAGCATCTTCTGACCGCCCCTAATCACATGACTTTTAGTTATTTTGCATATAGTTGCATTTTAGCCAATTAGTGCAGTGTCTGCCACTAGCGTGATCACAATGCTATCTATATGGCCTACATGAGCTTGCTCTCCCCTGCTGTGAAAAGTAAATAAAATAGAGGCGGCCTTCAAGGGCTTAGAAATTATCATATGTGCCTCCCTAGGTTTGCTTTCAACTAGAATACCAAGAGAACAGGCCCGGACTGGCCATAGGGCATACCGGGCAAAATCCCGGTGGGCCGCTGAGCCCATGGGCCGCTGGTTGACTGTAAGTGAAGTGACCGAGCTCAAGGGTGGACTGTGCCTTTCTGTTTCTGACATGAACATGAAATACATTACACTGCAGCACCTGCATTTCCTTATACAGCGCGGCCGTGAGCAGCGGGACATATATACAGTGGTGGCCATGAGACTGAGCAGCATCCACTTAACCTACTCAGTTACTCACTGTCGGTCGCTCAGCTGTATAGGAATTAGGAAAGACAGGTGCTGCTATGTGTTTGAAATTTAAATCATACATTGATCCGGCTGAGGGTGGGAACTAACAGGGGCCTCACATGACCGGCATGAACTCTCCCTCCCTGACCTTCATTCATCACTTCCTCCCAGTTAATTTCAGTGGCACGCGCGGGAAGAGTGCGAGGGAAGCAGTGTGAACTCAGGATGCCCTGCATGCCTTTCAGATGTCTCAACTCAAGGTGTGGAGGTGGAGACTGTACCCGTTCAGAGAATAGTCAGTCGTGACTAAAGTAAGTACTCACTGCTGTCTGTCACTGACTGTCTTCAACTAACTTGCTTGTAGGAAGTGCTGTGTGACACTGTGACACCCTGTCTGGATTCCTTCCTCCCCGAGTGCGGTGCCGACAGCACACACACACAGGAAAGAATTCAGACGGTAAGGGGGGCCTGTTTTAGCTAAGTTCTGATTTATGCTGCCCTGACAGGAGGACATAAAGCTCCCTGCCCCCCTCCTTCAGCTCACTGCAGAACACAGACTTTTTTTTAACCCCTGCCCCTCCTGAAAATGTTTCTTAGGATATGGCATTTTTTTCTTTTCCATCTTTCTCTATCATTTAATATACAGTATATATACTGTGTGTACAGTATATATATATATATATATATATATATATATATATATATATATATATACATACCTCCCAACATTTCAAAATTCAAAAGAGGGACACCCCCCCCCCCCCGCGGCAAAAAATTTAAATGTGGTGGGCGGGGCTTAAAAATCATAAGACCAAAGTAATATAAATAAAATTCTAAATAAAGTCATAGATTTTAATACACTTAGGCAGCAAATCAAACACAAGCTCAAACCACTGGTATGGCTATGTGAGCTCTGTATTTAATTATCCTTTGCAAAGACATTGCTAAATATTTTTATCTTAATTGGACATTTAATAATAAATTCTTTAAAACTGCTCTCTGCATTCCCCATTAATATTCTAGATTCTGGCCTTTAAAGTCAGCAGAAATGCACAGTAGCACACTAGATAGCATACACTTACACATGCAGATACACACACACTACATAGCATACACTTATACGTGCAGATACACACACACACTACATAGCATACACTTATACATGCAGATAAACACACACTACATAGCATACACTTATACATGCAGATACACACACACTACATAGCATACACTTATACATGCAGATACACACACACACTACATAGTATACACTTATACATGCAGATACACACACACACACTACATAGCATACACTTATGCATGCAGATACATACACACACTACATAGCATACACTTATACATGCAGATACACACACACACTACATAGTATACACTTATACATGCAGATACACACACACACTACATAGCATACACTTATACATGCAGATACACACACACTACATAGCATACACTTACACATGCAGATACACACACTACATAGCATACACTTATACATGCAGATACACACACACTACATAGCATACACATGCAGATACACACACACACACTACATAGCATACACTTATACATGCAGATACACACACACTACATAGCATACACTTATACATGCAGATACACACACACTACATAGCATACACTTATACATGCAGATGCACACACACATTACATAGCGTACACTTATACAGGCAGCATACACTTATACATGCAGATACACAGACACTACATAGTATAAACTTATACATACAGATACACACACACAGTTATGGATACAGATAGACACACGCACTACATTCATTGTATGGGGTCCTGGGGTTGGCAAGCACATTAGCTGGCAGTCTGCGGCTGCCACTGTTCGTTACCCTGGTATTAGCAATGCTCATTGTATAAAACTGAAGGCATGCTAGTATTATCCCCAGGGGTTAGACATCATCACTACCAGAGGTAGGTTAGAGAGGTCACCATTAACCGTGGTCAGAGTGTATACAGCCTTCTTACTCCTGCTTAACCCACACACCATTCCTTTTCCACAGGGAAACAGGTATCTAACCCTGTGAAAGCAAAGCCAGCTGCTTCTTAGTATGGGCCCAACAGAATTTAAAAAAAATAAAAAAAAAAAAAAATTTTTTTTTTTTTAATGCCTGGGGCAAATCGGGACAGATGGCTAGCAACTCGGGACAGAGGGACAGACCCCTAAAATCGGGACTGTCCCGCGAAAATCGGGACAGTTGGGGGGTATGTATATATATATATATATGTGTGTGTGTATGTATATATATATATATATGTGTATATATATATATATATATATGTATATATACACACACACAAACACAGGATATATATTTTTTTCTTTTCCTCCTTCATTTAATATACAGTATATATATATATATATAGAAGAACAAGGAAACTCCTCGGCACACCAGGGATAGGTAAAAAGCCAGTCTTTATTTAGTAATAAATAAAAGCAAGATCCTCATACAGCAACATGGTAAAAACAATACATGAACTGGAACAGGGGGAACAACACCTCCTGTGACATCATACGCGTTTCATGCCTCTGGGGCACTTGTTCACTGATAGAGAACAGGTGGTGTAGGTGCTCTTAATATACAGATTTCTGTCCAATGACATAACATCAATTAAAACACATCTCATTAACCCCTGAAGTTCCTGTCACAAACAAAAAATTCTAACCTATATAACCTCTCTATGTGGTACCTATTACAAAAATGTGTGCATATATGTATACACTGCAACATATATTTAATTCACAGTGTCACAATTTAATATAGACCATATATACTGTTGTTTTACTTTGCATAAAATTATAATGAAATATTAATTAATTAATATTAAGTATTAATGTATTATGAACCCTTTTGTCTCTAAGTGTGATTTACATTACAATGAGGATTAGGTCTTGATGTCCAGTTTAGATATATACCTATACTTTTACGTGGGTTTATCTCATTTCTTGTTTTATAGCATTAATATTTCATTATAATTTTATGCAAAGTAAAACAACAGTATATATGGTCTATATTAAATTGTGACACTGTGAATTAAATATATGTTGCAGTGTATACATATATGCACACATTTTTGTAATAGGTACCACATAGAGAGGCTATATAGGTTAGAATTTTTTGTTTGTGATAGGAACTTCAGGGGTTAATGAGATGTGTTTTAATTGATGTTATGTCATTGGACAGAAATCTGTATATTAAGAGCACCTACACCACCTGTTCTCTATCAGTGAACAAGTGCCCCAGAGGCATGAAACGCGTATGATGTCACAGGAGGTGTTGTTCCCCCTGTTCCAGTTCATGTATTGTTTTTACCATGTTGCTGTATGAGGATCTTGCTTTTATTTATTACTAAATAAAGACTGGCTTTTTACCTATCCCTGGTGTGCCGAGGAGTTTCCTTGTTCTTCTCTATGTGCAGCGTCTGGACAGAGACGTAATCCCTACGTGCACCCGCAGTGGCCGAGGAGCAGGACACGTGGTAACGCAGAAGAACGCCGTGAGAAAGAGTTGATTGGAGCATCCTACCCTTACTTGCTGTGTTCCTGTGTCGTTCTCTGTTCCGGGTAAGTGGCTCATCAACCGATGCTTGCGATAGCATTTTACACAAATTTATAGTGTTTTCTCACGAGCGCATTACATAGCGTTACCTGAAGATTGCTCTTTTTCACATGTTTGGGCCTAACGGAGTGGTAGATCAGCCCTTCAACTTCAATTTCCTATACCACGATACTGGTGACTGGTAAACAGTATACACTAGCCTCTTCATTGTGGAACTGTAATTTTAAGATATATTTCTTCTGGATACTTGGATACCCTAGTATGTATATATATCCATGGACTATCTAATACCAACAACGCCTTAATGGAGCACATTGTGGATAGTCTGTACAGCTACAATACTACTATTATGATGGACTGTGCAATATAGACTTCATTATAACAATTTTCTCTTTTTCCCTTTTAATTTCCACTTTAATCATGGACAATGGGCTGTTGCTTAAAGGCATATTAATACGCTTGGAGTTTTTTTTGTTTTTTTTTGTTAGATATATAAATTGCAGTCTTTCATCTTAATTATATGCATGGTTGACAGCACAAATGAATCATTGGTAACCATTTGAGAGTTTGTTTACGATATTCTGTGTTTTTTACCCACTAATTTCTTTGGCAATAATATTTGGATATCGTCATTTATCTAATAGAAAGTGTATTTAGGCTCATGTTTCGCTGGTGTTTATTAATTAATCTTTTTACCAAGTGTTCCATGACGGATGGACATCAATTAACATATAGGGTTAATTATCCTTCTTAAGCAGATTGATTTCAATATATGTATTTGTTAGTATTTTATGGTTATTAGATTTATTAACTATTGTGGTATAAATTGGATATATGACATAACATTTGACTAATCTACAAGTATGATATATTAGGTGCCTATTTATATTATCTATCAATTTTGGTGCTTGTTTTAATTGACTGGGCACTCTATATATATATCAGCAAAAACTTACTGAACAACCACTGCACTTCTAGCCACAGTACAACAGATATGAATTTTTGTTTCTATAAATATTTTACAATACCACTGTGGTGACTATTGTGGTTTAATATAGACGTTATATATCTATTTTAAGTGTTATTTTTGTCTATATCTATCCATATATCATGGAAGCACAAGAAGCACAAGGTTTTGTTTTTGAGGATCTTACACAAACATTAGATCCTTCAGCAGACACATTACAGTCTTGGTTAGATGATGTTCAACATGATCTAGAGAGCTTATTTGTACAAATGGATAGTTTAAGAAAGACAGATATTAGACTAGAACTGGACATCAAGACCTTCCTTATCTACCAACAGAGAGAACATATCCCTAGGGGACTTAGAATTAAAAAGTTTCCATCATTCCATGTCACATGTTCAAAGTTTATAGAGGAATGGAATACAGCTCTTTCCACATGTTCACAAACACTAATGACAATTTTGATTAATTATAAAAAACAACAGAGGCTGACACTGATTAAACAAATGCAAGACTTACAAATTGAACTAAAACAGGTACAAACAGACCCTGAATTTGGTCTTTATGATACTCAATTTAAAGAAAATATGCAGAAATTTCGGAGAGAATTATGGGAATTTAAGGCACAAAAAATTAACAGAGATAAAATGGACTATGATACTGAAAATGTTTATTCATGGTCCCAAAAAGGATCAGTCTCTGTTAGCAACAATAAGAGTAGAAAACTCAGATATAAAAAATCCAAACAGAATAAAAAGGTAACTTTTAGTGATACAGAGTATGATTACGATACATCAGACAGTGATTCCGCAGGATACACACATGATGCTTCAGAACAGTTATCAGCACTCAATACACCTATTGTTCCTCAATTAGCATTGTCAAAAAACGGATCAGGCCCACCTCACTCAATCCTAAAACCTTTACATCCAAAAGAACACGTAGAGGGGGCCAAAATAGATACCGTCGTAGACACAGAAAAAACAAAACGATATCCACAGAGAGTAAGGAGGAAACAAACACACAGATATCTGCAAAAGAAGTGATTAATTTATCAAACTATAATCTTAGTCATGAGGAAGAGAGGGTATTGTCAAGAGGACTTAGTTTCTCTCCATCCTGTCATTTCAATCTGTTTCAGACCATTTTAGATTTGAACAAATTTGTGAGATTGCTCACCCTTAAAAAACACTTTCTAAAAGATGAGTCTGAGACAGAGTTATTATCGGACGGGGAAAACAATGTTTCTCATAAACAACCTATCAACGACTCTGAGAGTGGTTTGACATTTCAAGACAAATGCTGTATACAGGACATGGAAGATTTACAATTGTTAGATACTGATGGTATTAGACATGGTCCGTCTGTACAAGATATAAATATATCTAGATTAAAAAATAAAAGTACCTTTTATCCAGTACAAACGAGAGGTAATTCGTTGGATATTTTTCAACAAACCATTGAAAACCAACTTATTAAACTTGACAGTGATTTAAAAAATCCTCCCTCCACTACTACAGACAGTACCAAACATTCCAATAAAAATTTCACTGTATCTGACAATAAAGCATTGAAACAATTAACTTCAAATAAAAATCTTGTATTTCGAGAGTCCGATAAGGGTGGAAACCTAGTAGTCCTAAATAGGCAAGATTATGTCCTGGAAGCCTCTCGTCAATTATCAGATCGCAATACATATTGTACTTTGGCCACCAATCCTACGGCAGTATACAAGAGTTTATTGAGGGAAATAGTGAAATACGGCATGGACAATGGTATTATTTCGGCCAATATGTCAGAATATCTGATTCCTGAGTGGCCGGTAACTGCCGTATTTCACTATTTCCCCAAAATACATAAAGATCCCCTAAATCCCCCAGGGCGCCCCATTGTAGCGGGGATAGGGTCCCTTAACGAACCACTATCTGAATTAGTGGACATATATTTGCAGCCTCTAGTTCTAGCACTACCAAGTTATATTCAAGACACCACATCTTTCATTCGACAAATACAAGAGATTTCATGGAAATCTAGCTATACTCTTATGTCCATGGACGTTTCTTCATTATATACGTCAATACCTCACGATAAAGGTTTGGAGGCATTAGAGTTCTTTCTAAGATATAGATCTAATTATGATGAGGCCACGATATCCTTTTTGTTGCAAGCCACGGAATACTTGCTGACTCACAACTTTTTTCTTTTCGAAGGACGTTTCTATCTCTAAAGATGTGGAACGGCCATGGGCGCCAAGTTTGCGCCATCTTACGCCAACCTATTTTTAGGTTGGTGGGAGCTCTTCCACATCTTTGGAGATACAAACCCTTTTAGGCAATCTATTATTTACTACGGTCGCTACATAGACGACCTGGTATTTATCTGGGATGGAGATAATGAGTCTATTCACTCTTTTCATCAATATGTGTCAAGTAACAGGTTAAATCTCATTTTCACAATAGAATCCAGTGCAGATTCTTTAAATTTTTTGGATGTGACC
This sequence comes from Bombina bombina, assembly GCF_027579735.1. Lineage (NCBI taxonomy): Eukaryota > Metazoa > Chordata > Amphibia > Anura > Bombinatoridae > Bombina > Bombina bombina. The sequence continues at coordinate 818,200,390 of NC_069504.1, forward strand.
ATTAGACCAATAGATGAAGAAATTCAGGTTGAACTATACCGTAAGCCCACGTCGGGTAATAGTATCCTGAAATATGACTCTTGTCATCCATCACATCTCCTTGCCTCCATCCCCAAAAGCCAACTCATTCGGGTGAAACGGAACTGCACTGATCCGAAAACCTATGAAGAGCATGCTGCAGACACCGTGAAGCGATTTGAATCACGAGGCTATCCAAAAAAATTTTTTTTACACAAGCAAAAATTGAAATAGATAAGGTCCCCAGGTCAGAACTTCTGACTTATAAAAAAGATAGAAGGGGCACAAGGGAGAGTAATGAGAAACCTTTTACTTCCGTACCTATTTTTGCTACACCATACAGTATGGAGTATGGAAAAATTTGTAAAATAATTAAAAAGAGTCTTCCAATCCTAGAGAGTGACGAAAAATTAAATAGAGTCCTGGAGGGAGGTTGCAGATTTGTGTCACGTAAAGCAAAGACTCTGAGAAACATATTATCGCCCTCTATGCTGCCCAGAGTTGTAAATGACACATGGTTACAAAAACGTAAGGGGTGTTACAAATGTAATGCCTCACGATGCAAAACATGCTCCCATATAGTTCAGGGTAACACCTGCAGATCAGAAGCACTAGGCAAGACAAGTGATATAAGATATTTTATAAACTGCAATAGTACACACGTAATTTATCTATTGACTTGTCAGGGATGTAATATTCAATATGTGGGACGTACTAAACGGTCCTTGAAGGACCGGGTCATGGAACATCTTAGGTCCATAGAGGACCCTGACTCAAGAACGCCCATTGCCAAACACTTTAGAAATTTTCACAATTCTGACAAATCTCTGTTGAAAGTACAGGGCATAGACTTTATACCAAGACATCCCCGGGGTGGAGATAGGGAAAAGAAACTTGATGAAAGAGAGGTCTTTTGGATTCTGCATTTAAAAACTAGGGTACCTACGGGTTTGAATTCCAGAATGGATGTAAATATGTTTATTCAACGTTGACCAATCGACTATAATGTATTGTTAAGGGAAAAGGAGTGTTTTTATATGCATAATACTATTTAATTAATGTATTATGAACCCTTTTGTCTCTAAGTGTGATTTACATTACAATGAGGATTAGGTCTTGATGTCCAGTTTAGATATATACCTATACTTTTACGTGGGTTTATCTCATTTCTTGTTTTATAGCATTAATATTTCATTATAATTTTATGCAAAGTAAAACAACAGTATATATGGTCTATATTAAATTGTGACACTGTGAATTAAATATATGTTGCAGTGTATACATATATGCACACATTTTTGTAATAGGTACCACATAGAGAGGCTATATAGGTTAGAATTTTTTGTTTGTGACAGGAACTTCAGGGGTTAATGAGATGTGTTTTAATTGATGTTATGTCATTGGACAGAAATCTGTATATTAAGAGCACCTACACCACCTGTTCTCTATCAGTGAACAAGTGCCCCAGAGGCATGAAACGCGTATGATGTCACAGGAGGTGTTGTTCCCCCTGTTCCAGTTCATGTATTGTTTTTACCATGTTGCTGTATGAGGATCTTGCTTTTATTTATTACTAAATAAAGACTGGCTTTTTACCTATCCCTGGTGTGCCGAGGAGTTTCCTTGTTCTTCTCTATGTGCAGCGTCTGGACAGAGACGTAATCCCTACGTGCACCCACATACACATGCAAACACACATATTTATATATATATATATATATATATATATATATATATACACATATACACACACATATATATGTATATATATATATATATATACACACACACACATATTCCTGTATCATATTTTTTTTAAACGTATTCTCTGTAGTGGGACGTCTAAAAATATAGGGGTTTCACTGGTATATTTTGCTTGCGGTTACTAAAAATGTTTGATGACTATATCCTTTAATTTGTTTTGATATAATGATGACTGTTTTTAACCTCACTGATTCAGGAATCAAATCCATGGAATAACAAAGGATTCAGTGGTATTTCCTTGCAAAAAAAAAATGTTTATATAAACAATCAAAATTATCAATATCCACAAGTTACTAGTGCTGCATGTTTTCTAATTGTGGTGTGGTTTACTTCAATATTTCAAATAAATATTGTATGTGTGGATATTTGTGTGTATGCATGGTGTGTGTGCTTATGAGTGTATGTATGTGTGGGGTGCATGCATATGAATGTTTATGTGTGGTGCAGGTGCTCATAACTGTATGTATATGTGGTGTACGTGCTTATCAGTGTATGTACGTGTGGTGTGCATGCATATGTGTATGTGTGGTATGGGTGCTTCTAAGTGTATGTGTGGTGTGGGTGATTATAAGTGTATGTATTAATGGTATGTGTGCATATGAGTGTATGTTTCGGTGCATATGAGTGTGTATATGTGTGGTGTGCATGTATGCGTGTGTACATGCATATGCGTGTTTATATGTGGTGTGTGTGCATGTGAGTGTATGTATGTGTGGTGTACTTGCTTATGATTGTATCTGTGGTGTGCATGCATATGCGTGTGTATATGTCTAATGTATATGCATATGCATGTTTATATGTGTGGTGTGCGTGCATATGAGTGTGTGTATGTGGGCGGTTAAATAAAAAATGGGGGGGGGAGTGGGCTGCTTTGCCTTAAAATGCCCGGGCCTATTTTTGGTCCCAGTCCGGCCCTGCAAGAGAACAAAGCAAAATTGTTGATAAAAGTAAATTGGAAAGTTGTTTAAAATTACATGCCCTATTTGAAACATGTTATTTTTGGACTTGACTGTCCCTTTAAGTCTATGCTGTGCACATGCATCTCTTTCCCCCCTGTCTGCAACACGTGCAAGTAAACCCTTAAAAAATGTCATAGAAAGAAAATAATCCTTTTGGCATAGAAAATCACACAATTTATTTTATTTTTCTTTTTTTTCTTTTTGTCCCCACTTAAAGGGATGTATAACCCCAAAGTTTTCTTTCACGATTCAGATAGGGCGTACAATTTTCAGCCACTTGTTGATTCACTTGTACTATCAAATTTGCTTAATTCTTGGTGTCCTTTGTAGAAAGGTAGGCAATGCACAACTGGGAGCTAGCTGAACACAGGTGGCGAGTCAACGACAAGAGGCACAAAAGTCTAGTCACTGCATCTGGTGAACCAACGACAAGAGGCACACATGTTCATCCACCTCAGCAGGCTATCCAGTGACTCTATGGTTTCACTTCCCCTGTCCTCTTTTAAAGGTAAACAATCCATATGAGGGCTGAAATCTTCTTTTAGCATAACATCTCTTCTCTGCCTACCTCCATGAAACAAGGAAAATAACTACTGAGAGGGTAGGGGAAGTGGGAGGGATATGTAAAGCCTTGTTGGGGGTGTCTTTTCCTCCTCCTGGTGGCCAGGTGAAGTATTTCCCATAGGTAAATTAATAGATTAATGGACTCTCACTGCTATTAGAAAGAAAAGTTCTGTTTTACTTAAAGAAATCACAGTTCCTAGTAGGACAACACTGTAAGCACATTGTAATCAGTTGCACCTGCTCCTGTGTAAGGGAAGGGACAAAGATGCCAATTACTAGCTCACGTTATTCCTCTGAGGTACTCGCCTTGGTAGCTCTTCCTTATCCTTTTTAATAAAAATCTATTTGGCTGATATTTCCTATGGTGCGGAATATGAATAGATGTGTCCAGATACACAATACATGTTCCTTCCTGCACACCCTGCAGCATGTGTAACTTATAAGTGTCCAGGAAAACATGGCTGAGGTGGCAACTATAGTCACAACTGGCTAAGAACAAATGTGAAGCTTATATACTTGTTGGCTGACACATGAAGAAATTATCTGAAGAAAAAAGCTTAATTGTTATTGAACAGAATACATTTTAAGTTTTGATGCTTTTCCTGCTTTTAGATATATATATATATAACACACAGAGAAAACCCAGCACTCACTTACAAGCTCTCAGCTAAGATTTAAAAGCAAAAATGGAAAGGTTAGTTACCGCATCTGGCCAAATGGGACAAGCCCAGGTACCACGTCAAGGTCCTTTCCAATACCTGGGACCCTAAAACAGCCACACAATGCAAGCTCTCAAATCCAAACAAACTGAGAACAAGGGAAGAGTGCACAGCCTTATGTAATCACCCTAGACATATACAAAACACGGAAGGGGACTGCACTCTCATACCGGACCGGGTACACATCCAATGACCCTGCAACATGCTCAGCCCTGGGTGCTCACGGGCACTCACAGGAAGCTGTGCTGTCCCCAGAGTCACAGACAGTTAACCCCAGACAGGTCTGGGTGCAAGAACCATAGGGAAAATTACAAAACAAATTAATACAACACACAGAGAAAGTCCAGCACTCACTTACAAGCTCTCAGCTAAGATTTAAAAGCAAAAATGGAAAGGTTAGTTACCGCATCTGGCCAAATGGGACAAGCCCAGGTACCACGTCAAGGTCCTTTCCAATACCTGGGGGACCCTAAAACAGCCACACAATGCAAGCTCTCAAATCCAAACAAACTGAGAACAAGGGAAGGTTTTTATTTTTTTAATCTTTTTTATCTTAATTTATTTTTCAGGCAAGTTTGTATTTATTTTAACTAGGTAGAATAGTTACTAAATAGTTATTAACTATTTACTAACTACCTAGCTAAAATAAATAAAAATTTACCTGTAAAATAACACTAACACCTAACACTACACTACAATTAAATAAATTACCTAAATTAAATACAATTAAATAAATTAAATACAATTACCTAAATTACCAAAAAAAACAAACACTAAATTACACAAAATAAAAAACAAATTACAAGATATTTAAACTAATTACACCTAATCTAATAGCCCTATCAAAATAAAAAAGCCCCCCCAAAATAAAAAACCCCTAGCCTAAACTAAACTACCAATAACCCTTTAAAGGGCCTTTTGCGGGGCATTGCCCCAAAGAAATCAGCTCTTTTACCTGAAAAAAAAATACAAACAACCCTCCCAACAGTAAAACCCACCACCCACACAATCAACCCCCCAAATAAAACCCTAACTAAAAAAACCTAAGCTCCCCATTGCCCTGAAAATGGCATTTGGATGGGCATTGCCCTTAAAAGGGCATTTAGCTCTATTACGGCCCAAAGCCCTAACCTAAAAATAAAACCCACCCAATAAACCCTTAAAAAAACCTAACACTAACCTCTGAAGATCCACTTACAGTTTTGAAGATCCGACATCCATCCTCAACGAAGCCGGGAGAAGTCCTCATCGAAGCGGCAAGAAGTCCTCAACAAAGCCGGGAGAAGTCTTTATCCAAGCCGGGAGAAGTGGTCCTACAGACGGGCAGTAGTCTTCATCCAGACGGCATCTTCTAATCTTCATCCATCCAGCGCGGAGCGGCTCCATCTTCAAGACATCCGGGGCGGAGCATCCTCTTCCAACGAAGTCTTCTTCCAGAATGAATATCTCTTTAAGTGACGTCATCCAAGATGGTGTCCCTTAGATTCCGGTTGGCTGATAGAATTCTATCAGCCAATCGGAATTAAGGTTGAAAAAATCCTATTGGCTGATGCAATCAGCCAATAGGATTGAACTTCAATCATATTGGCTGATCCAATCAACCAATAGGATTGAGCTCACATTCTATTGGCTGTTCCAATCAGCCAATAGAATGCCAGCTCAATCCTATTGGCTGATTGGCTAGGTAGTTATTAAATAGTTAATAACTATTTAGTAACTATTCTACCTAGTTAAAATAAATACAAACTTGCCTGTAAAATATAAATAAACCCTAAGCTAGATACAATGTAACTATTAGTTATATTGTAGCTAGCTTAGGGTTTATTTTACAGGTAAGTATTTATTTTAAATAGGAATTATTTAGTTATTAATAGTAGGTTTGATTTAGATTTATTTTAATTATATTTAAGTTAGGGGGTGTTAGGGTTCGGGTTAGACTTAGATTTAGGGGATAATAAATTTAGTACAGTGGCGGAGACGTTGGGGCGGCAGATTAGGGGTTAATAAATGTAGGTCGTTGGCGGCAATGTTAGGGGCGGCAGATTAGGGGTTAATACTATTTAACTAGTGTTTGCGAGGCGGGAGTGCGGCGGTTTAGGGGTTAATATGTTTATTATAGTGGTGGTGATGTCCGGATCGGCAGATTAGGGGTTAATAAATATAATGTAGGCTTCGGCGATGTCGGGGGCGGCAGATTAGGGGTTAATAAGTGTAAGATTAGGGGTGTTTAGACTTGGGGTTCATGCTAGGGTGTTAGGTGTAAACATAAATTTAGTTTCCCCATAGGAATCAATGGGGATGCGTTACTGAGCTTTACGCTGCTTTATTGCAGGTGTTAGACTTTTTCTCAGCCGGCTCTCCCCATTGATGTCTATGGGGAAATCGTGCACGAACACGTACGACCAGCTCACTGCTGATTTAAGCAGCGCTGGTATTGGAGTGCGGTATGGAGCTCAATTTTTCTCTACGCTCACTTCTTGCCTTTTAACGCCGGGTTTGTAAAAACCTGTAATACCAGCGCTGTAGGTAAGTGAGCGGTGACAATAACGTGCACGTTGGCAACGCACCCCCCATAACGCAAAACTCGTAATCTAGTCGTTCCATTAGAAAAAAACGTTATCATTGTTTTCAGTGGCATATGCACATATGCTGTTAGTGGCGTGCACCAGCATTCAAATACCACAGCTTTTTAAAGTGGGGTTTTGTTCCAGTAAGGACGAACTTTATATCATACAAACCACTGCTGACTCTCTGAGAAGCTGATACACAGGGCACACATAACATATTTACATATGCTGTTGAAAAAACAGTAATAACTTTTACTAGAGGCATTTTTGCTAAAGGAAGTATCTTGCAAAAATGCTCTATTTAAAATTTTAAACTTTCTAATTTACTTCTATTATCAATTTTTCATTGTTCTCTTTGTATTTTATGTTGAAAAACAAGAACGTAGGAGCCGACCATTTCTGGAGCTCTATAGGGCAGCAGTTTTGCAAGAATGTTATACATTTGCTAGAGCACTAGAGGGCAGCACTAACTACTGCTGTGCAATGCTCCAGAGGCAAACATAGGTATCTCTTAAACACTGAATATCATGGGAACAAATAAAAATTGATAATAGAAATAAATTGGAAACTTTTTTAAAATTGTATGTTCTGTCTGGATCACATAAGGAACTTTTTAGATTTCATATCCCTTTAAGGCTAATGGTTATGGATTTGTTACAGTGTTACTGCATTTTAAAATCACTCTGATCTGATTAAAAACAAACAGAAAAAAACAGCAATATATTCTTAAAACCAAAATGCCTGAAAACTAGACAGCTGGTCCCACTTAAAAAAAGAAGTGAGTAAAGGATGTTTGCTTGTATATAACTATAGGACCAATGTGAGAAATACACAGGGTCAGGATTGTGCTTGAGGCAGAAAAGATCTAGCAAATGAATGTGCAGTTACTTAATTATGCTGTAGGGTTTACTAATAATAGCAATATTTTATTAATATTATAAACTTATATATGTAATATGAAGTAGCAGCTGCAGGTTATTATAGTAACTTACTCACTGCTGATTGGCTACAGCAACATGGCTCTCAATACTGATTGGCTGGCTGCAGAAAAAAACTAAAATGGCAGTTGGTGCTTAACAGACTCCAACGGATCTGCTCATTCTGTGCAGTTAGTGATGAGGAAAGTGTGTCTGAGGCTTCTTGTCTATACCCTGCCTGCTGCAATGTGAAGATTTTGTCACTGCAGTTCTGTGAGGAGCATACAATCCTACAGAGAGACCATTCTCTGCTATTTCTCAAGAGACAGGTGCCCACCATCAGCTGTCATTTCACTGGCTGCACACCATCTGCTCAGGTAAGTGCAATGCGGAGGCTCATACAGTAATTTTGAACATGGTTTTGTGGGTTACAATTACCAATGGGTCACTGCAGGATAAAATAGAGGTCTATGACTCACAACACTGAATTCATGTAAGTGATGTTATATTTTTAAAACTTTTAATACTTAGCCCTTTTTATACTTAGACTGAAACATATCCCTTTAATAATTAACAATTTTGGTTATGGGCACACATAACTACTGTCTAAATAAGTGACATGTTGAAAAGATGGAAATTATAGCTCCATGGTAAAGCTAAAACAAACAAACTAATATTATATACAGTGTGTTTACAACAGTATTTTTAATCTGGAAGCAGCCAGTTGCATTATGGGTAATATGTACATCTTTCTTACAAATTATAAATATATTCCCTTAGAAACATTGTCTAGCAGCTAAAACAATTATGTAATTTACTTCAGTTACATTTTCTATGCCTAAAAATAAAAAATATAATTTTTGGCTGAAAATTAGACTTTATAAAAGCTTTGTGTGGGATGAGAGTATACGGTATATATTAAAGCTTATTTGCTGGTATATTAGGCCATTGTTTCTGTTATAGCTCCAGGTGGTGGGGGAAATGTGGTTTGTGTTTATATAATGGCCCTTATGTGCTGTGGGGTAGTGGTGAAGGGCAGGGACGTGCAGTCATAGGAGGCAGGGGAGGCACTGCTTCCCCTGTCATATGGGGTCAAAGTTTAGTTAAATTAATTTTAATTAAGAAAAAATTGTAAAAATAAAAATAAAAAAATTACCATTTTTTCCAACCCATGTAATGCTATGGAGAGGCATCATACAGGATTGCATCTCTCCATAGCAAAACATGGTTACATTTCTTCAATAGCAGCAGCACCACCCACTGGTGGTAACTTAAAACTACATGAAGCAAAAATAATGACCAATAGGAGGCATCCCTCATTATGCCTCTTAGCGAGAGAGCCAATCAGAGAAGTAAAAACTCATTTTTGGCATTATTAGTTATGCAGGATGCAGGGCTGGCCCTGTCTGATGTTCACTGACTTCCTGTTATCCAGTCTGGGACCCTCCCACTAGCACAGGCTTCACTAGAAACAAGAGGGGAGAATAAGGACTGCAGGAAGAAGTGCACAGTAAGGGGTAGGGTTTATAGCTTTCCTCATTCTGTTAAATGATAGTGTTAATATTAATGCTTTTAATGTGATCTGTAAGCTTTCTACTTATTAACAATTTTGACTGTTGTGACTGAGGAGTGCTGGTAATGATAATAGCTTCCCACATTTTGCTGGCAGTTTATTTTAACTTTTTATTGTGAATATTTTGTTGTTAATGTGATCTGGCAATTTGCTGCTTTCTAACAAGTTAACAACATTGACTGCAGAGCCTGCTTTATTACTACAGCTCTTAGTAAGTATTGTGTTGTCACTAGCTGGTGCCTTTGTGCAAAAAAGGAAATGCTAGTGCCTTTTTATGCAGGAACCTCTCCTGGTCTGTATAATAAATGATGCTTTATTACTACAGCTCTTAGTAAGTATTGTGTTGTCACTAGCTGGTGCCCTTGTGCAAAAAAGGAAAAGCTAGTGCTTTTTTTATGCAGGAACCTCTCCTGGTCTGTATAATAAATGCTTTATTACTACAGCTCTCAGTAAGTATTGTGTTGTCACTAGCTGGTGCCCTTGTGCAAAAAAGGAAAAGCTAGTGCTTTTTTTATGCAGGAACCTCTCCTGGTCTGTATAATAAATGCTTTATTACTACAGCTCTCAGTAAGTATTTTGTTGTCACTAGCTGGTGCCCTTGTGCAAAAAAGGAAATGCTAGTGCCTTTTTTTATGCAGGAACCTCTCCTGGTCTGTATAATAAATGCTTTATTACTACAGCTCTCAGTAAGTATTGTGTTGTCACTAGCTGGTGCCCTTGTGCAAAAAAGCAAATGCTAGTGCCTTTTTTATGCAGGAACCTCTCCTGGTCTGTATAATAAATGCTTTATTACTACAGCTCTCAGTAAGTATTGTGTTGTCACTAGCTGGTGCCCTTGTGCAAAAAAGCAAATGCTAGTGCCTTTTTTATGCAGGAACCTCTCCCAGGGACGTGCAGTCATAGGAGGCAGGGGAGGCACTGCTTCCCCTGTCATATGGGGTCAAAGTTTAGTTAAATTAATTTTAATTAAGAAAAAATTGTAAAAATAAAAATAAAAAAATTACCATTTTTTCCAACCCATGTAATGCTATGGAGAGGCATCATACAGGATTGCATCTCTCCATAGCAAAACATGGTTACATTTCTTCAATAGCAGCAGCACCACCCACTGGTGGTAACTTAAAACTACATGAAGCAAAAATAATGACCAATAGGAGGCATCCCTCATTATGCCTCTTAGCGAGAGAGCCAATCAGAGAAGTAAAAACTCATTTTTGGCATTATTAGTTATGCAGGATGCAGGGCTGGCCCTGTCTGATGTTCACTGACTTCCTGTTATCCAGTCTGGGACCCTCCCACTAGCACAGGCTTCACTAGAAACAAGAGGGGAGAATAAGGACTGCAGGAAGAAGTGCACAGTAAGGGGTAGGGTTTATAGCTTTCCTCATTCTGTTAAATGATAGTGTTAATATTAATGCTTTTAATGTGATCTGTAAGCTTTCTACTTATTAACAATTTTGACTGTTGTGACTGAGGAGTGCTGGTAATGATAATAGCTTCCCACATTTTGCTGGCAGTTTATTTTAACTTTTTATTGTGAATATTTTGTTGTTAATGTGATCTGGCAATTTGCTGCTTTTTAACAAGTTAACAACATTGACTGCAGAGCCTGCTTTATTACTACAGCTCTTAGTAAGTATTGTGTTGTGACTAGCTGGTGCCTTTGTGCAAAAAAGGAAATGCTAGTGCCTTTTTATGCAGGAACCTCTCCTGGTCTGTATAATAAATGATGCTTTATTACTACAGCTCTTAGTAAGCATTGTGTTGTCACTAGCTGGTGCCCTTGTGCAAAAAAGGAAAAGCTAGTGCTTTTTTTATGCAGGAACCTCTCCTGGTCTGTATAATAAATGCTTTATTACTACAGCTCTCAGTAAGTATTGTGTTGTCACTAGCTGGTGCCCTTGTGCAAAAAAGGAAAAGCTAGTGCTTTTTTTTATGCAGGAACCTCTCCTAGTCTGTATAATAAATGCTTTATTACTACAGCTCTCAGTAAGTATTATGTTGTCACTAGCTGGTGCCCTTGTGCAAAAAAGGAAATGCTAGTGCCTTTTTTATGCAGGAACCTCTCCTGGTCTGTATAATAAATGCTTTATTACTACAGCTCTCAGTAAGTATTGTGTTGTCACTAGCTGGTGCCCTTGTGCAAAAAAGCAAATGCTAGTGCCTTTTTTATGCAGGAACCTCTCCTGGTCTGTATAATAAATGCTTTATTACTACAGCTCGCAGTAAGTATTGTGTTGTCACTAGCTGGTGCCCTTGTGCAAAAAAGCAAATGCTAGTGCCTTTTTTATGCAGGAACCTCTCCTGGTCTGTATAATAAATGCTTTATTACTACAGCTCTCAGTAAGTATTGTGTTGTCACTAGCTGGTGCCCTTGTGCAAAAAAGCAAATGCTAGTGCCTTTTTTATGCAGGAACCTCTCCTGGTCTGTATAATAAATGCTTTATTACTACAGCTCTCAGTAAGTATTGTGTTGTCACTAGCTGGTGCCCTTGTGCAAAAAAGCAAATGCTAGTGCCTTTTTTATGCAGGAACCTCTCCTGGTCTGTATAATAAATGCTTTATTACTACAGCTCTCAGTAAGTATTGTGTTGTCACTAGCTGGTGCCCTTGTGCAAAAAAGCAAATGCTAGTGCCTTTTTTATGCAGGAACCTCTCCTGGTCTGTATAATAAATGCTTTATTACTACAGCTCGCAGTAAGTATTGTGTTGTCACTAGCTGGTGCCCTTGTGCAAAAAAGCAAATGCTAGTGCCTTTTTATGCAGGAACCTCTCCTGGTCTGTATAATAAATGCTTTATTACTACAGCTCTCAGTAAGTATTGTGTTGTCACTAGCTGGTGCCCTTGTGCAAAAAAGCAAATGCTAGTGCCTTTTTTATGCAGGAACCTCTCCTGGTCTGTATAATAAATGCTTTATTACTACAGCTCTCAGTAAGTATTGTGTTGTCACTAGCTGGTGCCCTTGTGCAAAAAAGCAAATGCTAGTGCCTTTTTTATGCAGGAACCTCTCCTGGTCTGTATAATAAATGCTTTATTACTACAGCTCGCAGTAAGTATTGTGTTGTCACTAGCTGGTGCCCTTGTGCAAAAAAGCAAATGCTAGTGCCTTTTTTTATGCAGGAACCTCTCCTGGTCTGTATAATAAATGCTTTATTACTACAGCTCGCAGTAAGTATTGTGTTGTCACTAGCTGGTGCCCTTGTGCAAAAAAGCAAATGCTAGTGCCTTTTTTTATGCAGGAACCTCTCCTGGTCTGTATAATAAATGCTTTATTACTACAGCTCTCAGGAAGTATTGTGTTGTCACTAGCTGGTGCCCTTGTGCAAAAAAGGAAATGCTAGTGCCTTTTTTTATGCAGGAACCTCCCCTGGTCTGTATAATAAATTATGCTTTATTACTACAGCTCTCAGTAAGCATTGTGTTGTCACTAGCTGGTGTCCTTGTGCAATAAAGGAAATGCTAGTGCCTTTTTTATGCAGGAACCTCTTCTGGTCTGTATAATAAACAATGTACTTTCCCTCCTGTAAAACAGTCAGTGCTGAGTACACTCCTATGTCACCCAAGATATAAGGTGAGATCTACTGGGTCCAGACACTTCTGAGTATCTTAGTTATGTGCACTGAAAACTAAAGAGAACAAAACTGTGCTGATTTTGTTTCTATGTATGTGGATTAGATAGACTGATTGATTTAAGGTCAGTACTTCATTCTGTCATCCTAGTTGTTTTCCTTTAATAAATACACTGTTTTTTTACTGCAGTTTCCCATGCTTTTGGGTTTTCTTGTTTATAACACCTCACTTTTTATTGTCTTTCTGTAATATGATGATCTGTCTGTCATTTATTAAAAAGTATAGTTTTTATATTTTTAGTATTAAAAAATTATTTTAGATGATATATTATTAGTGGTTTTCATATTAAATCCACAAGTGAGCTGTGATATCTCTCAGGAAAGGTATGGGGGCAGGGAGTCTTGCATCTTGCCTGGTATAGTGTGGCATTTAGCTGGCATTCATGTGAGTAGGGGAACTGATTGGCAGATTTAATATGGTATATGATAAGTGGCATAAATGAGGAAAGGGAGTCATGTGGCAGAAAACTGTAATACGTGGTTGTAAAAGGCCCTTAATCTTAATCAAATGTAGTGTATTACTGGCACATAGTAAGTAGGAGCAGGGGGCCACTCCATCTTGTCAAGTACAACTGGCATATAATATTAATAAAACATTTTATTCAACTATTATATATTTAACTCATGTAAAAGTCACGTGGAAGTATGTATGTGTGTGTATCTGAGTGTGTGTGTGCTTGTCTGTATATATTTGTGGATTAGCCAGCCTCTTAGTGGGTGTTCCTGTGGGTGCTTGTGTATGGGTGAGTGATGATGTATGTGGCTTCTTGTCTGTGCTTTTTGGGTGCCTGTTTGTGTGCATGTGGTGCCTGGTTTTATGTTAGTTCCTATGTGTATATGGTATCTGATGGTGTCTGTCTGTGTGAGTCTTATTGTATATCTGAGTGTATATTTCTGTGTGTGATTCTGTATGTGTCTGTTTATGTGTGTGTCACTTTGTGTGTCTGTATGTGTTAGTGCTTCTGTATGTCCGAGTGTGTTTCTGTGTGTATGTGAATCTATGTTTGTGAGTGTGTGTTTCTATGTATGTGTGGGGGGCCCTGATTAATGGTTTTGTAAGGGGCTGTATAAGGATGTCAGTAGTATGTTAGGACTGTACATGGATGTCAGCAGTTTTCTGGAAATGTACATGATGTCAGCAGTATGCTAGGGCTATACATTGATGTTAGAAAAAATAAATATATATGTTTTTTTCCATTAAATTTTTTGTTTTTATAGCCTTATTTCTATAATTTCTTAGGTGCTTTGCTTCACTTGTATTTTAACTTTATATATAGAATTGCAAAGTGGGCATGGTTTTAGTACTTGGGCCACTGAATTGTACTTGCCCCCTGGTTCCAAAATTGCCAGTCATCCCCTGCATTTTTGATGCATTAGGGAGTTTCTGGTTTTAACATGTGGTCAGATTGTTTGGAAGCCTTGTTTGTGTGCTTGCAAGTATTTCATCCTGCCTGGGTCAGAATTCAGTCTACACCAAAATCGCTATTATTTAAAAAGATAGATAACGCCTTTATTACCCATTCCCCAGCTTTGCACAATTAACATTGTTATATTAATATACTGTATAACCATTTAATCTCTACATTTCTGACTGTTTAAGCCACTACAGACAGCCTCTTATCACATGCTTTTTTATTAGCTTTTTTACAACAAGAGACTGCTAATTTATGTGTGTCATATAGATAACATTGTGCTCTCTCCCATGGAGTTGTGCAGGACACACCACTGACTGGCTAAAATGCAAGTCAATAGATAATAAATAAATAGCCCTGAGATAAGGGGACTGTCTGCAGAGGCTTAAATACAAGATATTAGATACTATTCTAATCGTCATTGTGTAACCGGCTAATTTAATCGTAAATTTAAGTTACCTATATTAGGTTCATATATGTGCTTCTCAGGCCTATCATAGCCACTGCCTCACTAGCCTCTGAGCTCACTGCACGTCACTGACCTCTCCTGGTCTGTATAATAAATGCTTTATTACTACAGCTCTCAGTAAGTATTGTGTTGTCACTAGCTGGTGCCCTTGTGCAAAAAAGGAAATGCTAGTGCCTTTTTTTATGCAGGAACCTCTCCTGGTCTGTATAATAAATTATGCTTTATTACTACAGCTCTCAGTAAGCATTGTGTTGTCACTAGCTGGTGTCCTTGTGCAATAAAGGAAATGCTAGTTCCTTTTTTATGCAGGAACCTCTTCTGGTCTGTATAATAAACAATGTACTTTCCCTCCTGTAAAACAGTCAGTGCTGAGTACACTGCTATGTCACCCAAGATATAAGGTGAGATCTACTGGGTCCAGACACTTCTGAGTATCTTAGT
Source organism: Bombina bombina (assembly GCF_027579735.1). Classification (NCBI taxonomy): domain Eukaryota; kingdom Metazoa; phylum Chordata; class Amphibia; order Anura; family Bombinatoridae; genus Bombina; species Bombina bombina. Next base: position 818,215,423 of record NC_069504.1, read on the forward strand.
TATGTGCACTGAAAACTAAAGAGAACAAAACTGTGCTGATTTTGTTTCTATGTATGTGGATTAGATAGACTGATTGATTTAAGGTCAGTACTTCACTCTGTCATCCTAGTTGTTTTCCTTTAATAAATACACTGTTTTTTACTGCAGTTTCCCATGCTTTTGGGTTTTCTTGTTTATAACACCTCACTTTTTATTGTCTTTCTGTAATATGATGATCTGTCTGTCATTTATTAAAAAACATAATTTATGTAAGAACTTACCTGATAAATTCATTTCTTTCATATTAGCAAGAGTCCATGAGCTAGTGACGTATGGGATATACATTCCTACCAGGAGGGGCAAAGTTTCCCAAACCTCAAAATGCCTATAAATACACCCCTCACCACACCCACAATTCAGTTTAACGAATAGCCAAGAAGTGGGGTGATAAAAAAGTGCGAAAGCATATAAAATAAGGAATTGGAATAATTGTGCTTTATACAAAAACATAACCACCACAAAAAAAGGGAGGGCCTCATGGACTCTTGCTAATATGAAAGAAATGAATTTATCAGGTAAGTTCTTACATAAATTATGTTTTCTTTCATGTAATTAGCAAGAGTACATGAGCTAGTGACGTATGGGATAATGATTACCCAAGATGTGGATCTTTCCACACAAGAGTCACTAGAGAGGGAGGGATAAAATAAAGACAGCCAATTCCTGCTGAAAATAATCCACACCCAAAATAAAGTTTAACGAAAAACATAAGCAGAAGATTCAAACTGAAACCGCTGCCTGAAGTACTTTTCTACCAAAAACTGCTTCAGAAGAAGAAAATACATCAAAATGGTAGAATTTAGTAAAAGTATGCAAAGAGGACCAAGTTGCTGCTTTGCAAATCTGATCAACCGAAGCTTCATTCCTAAACGCCCAGGAAGTAGAAACTGACCTAGTAGAATGAGCTGTAATTCTCTGAGGCGGAGTTTTACCCGACTCAACATAGGCAAGATGAATTAAAGATTTCAACCAAGATGCCAAAGAAATGGCAGAAGCTTTCTGGCCTTTTCTAGAACCGGAAAAGATAACAAATAGACTAGAAGTCTTTCTGAAAGATTTAGTAGCTTCAACATAATATTTCAAAGCTCTAACAACATCCAAAGAATGCAACGATTTCTCCTTAGAATTCTTAGGATTAGGACATAATGAAGGAACCACAATTTCTCTACTAATGTTGTTGGAATTCACAACTTTAGGTAAAAATTCAAAAGAAGTTCGCAACACCGCCTTATCCTGATGAAAAATCAGAAAAGGAGACTCACAAGAAAGAGCAGATAATTCAGAAACTCTTCTGGCAGAAGAGATGGCCAAAAGGAACAAAACTTTCCAAGAAAGTAATTTAATGTCCAATGAATGCATAGGTTCAAACGGAGGAGCTTGAAGAGCCCCCAGAACCAAATTCAAACTCCAAGGAGGAGAAATTGACTTAATGACAGGTTTTATACGAACCAAAGCTTGTACAAAACAATGAATATCAGGAAGAATAGCAATCTTTCTGTGAAAAAGAACAGAAAGAGCAGAGATTTGTCCTTTCAAGGAACTTGCGGACAAACCTTTATCTAAACCATCCTGAAGAAACTGTAAAATTCTCGGAATTCTAAAAGAATGCCAAGAAAAATGATGAGAAATACACCAAGAAATATAAGTCTTCCAGACTCTATAATATATCTCTCTAGATACAGATTTACGAGCCTGTAACATAGTATTAATCACAGCGTCAGAGAAACCTCTTTGACGAAGAATCAAGCGTTCAATCTCCATACCTTTAAATTTAAGGATTTCAGATCCTGATGGAAAAAAGGACCTTGTGACAGAAGGTCTGGTCTTAACGGAAGAGTCCACGGTTGGCAAGAGGCCATCCGGACAAGATCCGCATACCAAAACCTGTGAGGCCATGCCGGAGCTACCAGCAGAACAAACGAGCATTCCTTCAGAATCTTGGAGATTACTCTTGGAAGAAGAACTAGAGGCGGAAAGATATAGGCAGGATGATACTTCCAAGGAAGTGATAATGCATCCACTGCCTCCGCCTGAGGATCCCAGGATCTGGACAGATACCTGGGAAGTTTCTTGTTTAGATGGGACGCCATCAAATCTATTTCTGGAAGTTCCCACATTTGAACGATCTGAAGAAATACCTCTGGGTGAAGAGACCATTCGCCCGGATGCAACGTTTGGCGACTGAGATAATCCGCTTCCCAATTGTCTACACCTGGGATATGAACCGCAGAGATTAGACAGGAGCTGGATTCCGCCCAAACCAAAATTCGAGATACTTCTTTCATAGCCAGAGGACTGTGAGTTCCTCCTTGATGATTGATGTATGCCACAGTTGTGACATTGTCTGTCTGAAAACAAATGAACGATTCTCTCTTCAGAAGAGGCCAAAACTGAAGAGCTCTGAAAATTGCACGGAGTTCCAAAATATTGATCGGTAATCTCACCTCCTGAGATTCCCAAACTCCTTGTGCCGTCAGAGATCCCCACACAGCTCCCCAACCTGTGAGACTTGCATCTGTTGAAATTACAGTCCAGGTCGGAAGCACAAAAGAAGCCCCCTGAATTAAACGATGGTGATCTGTCCACCACGTTAGAGAGTGTCGAACAATCGGTTTTAAAGATATTAATTGAGATATCTTTGTGTAATCCTTGCACCATTGATTCAGCATACAAAGCTGAAGAGGTCGCATGTGAAAACGAGCAAAGGGGATCGCGTCCGATGCAGCAGTCATAAGACCTAGAATTTCCATGCATAAGGCTACCGAAGGGAATGATTGTGACTGAAGGTTTCGACAAGCTGCCATCAGTTTTAGACGCCTCTTGTCTGTTAAAGACAGAGTCATGGACACTGAATCTATTTGGAAACCCAGAAAGGTTACCCTTGTCTGAGGAATCAATGAACTTTTTGGTAAATTGATCCTCCAACCATGATCTTGAAGAAACAACACAAGTCGATTCGTATGAAATTCTGCTAAATGTAAAGACTGAGCAAGTACCAAGATATCGTCCAAATAAGGAAATACCACAATACCCTGTTCTCTGATTACAGACAGAAGGGCACCGAGAACCTTTGTAAAAATTCTTGGAGCTGTAGCAAGGCCAAACGGCAGAGCCACAAACTGGTAATGCTTGTCCAGAAAAGAGAATCTCAGGAACCGATAATGATCCGGATGAATCGGAATATGCAGATATGCATCCTGTAAATCTATTGTGGACATATAATTCCCTTGCTGAACAAAAGGCAAGATAGTCCTTACAGTTACCATCTTGAACGTTGGTATCCTTACATAACGATTCAATATTTTTAGATCCAGAACTGGTCTGAAGGAATTCTCCTTCTTTGGTACAATGAAGAGATTTGAATAAAACCCCATCCCCTGTTCCTGAACTGGAACTGGCATAATTACTCCAGTCAACTCTAGATCTGAAACACAATTCAGAAATGCTTGAGCTTTTACTGGATTTACTGGGACACGGGAAAGAAAAAATCTCTTTGCAGGAGGTCTCATCTTGAAACCAATTCTGTACCCTTCTGAAACAATGTTCTGAATCCAAAGATTGTGAACAGAATTGATCCAAATTTCTTTGAAAAAACGTAACCTGCCCCCTACCAGCTGAGCTGGAATGAGGGCCGCACCTTCATGTGGACTTAGAAGCAGGCTTTGCCTTTCTGGCTGGCTTGGATTTATTCCAGATTGGAGATGGTTTCCAAACTGAAACTGCTCCTGAGGATGAAGGATCAGGTTTTTGTTCTTTGTTGAAACGAAAGGAACGAAAACGATTATTAGCTCTGTTTTTACCCTTAGATTTTTTATCCTGTGGTAAAAAAGTTCCTTTCCCACCAGTAACAGTTGAAATAATAGAATCCAACTGAGAACCAAATAATTTGTTACCCTGGAAAGAAATGGAAAGTAGAGTTGATTTAGAAGCCATATCAGCATAAAGCTCTTCTAGCTAAAATAGCTAGAGACATAAACCTGACATCAACTCTGATAATATCAAAGATGGCATCACAGATAAAATTATTAGCATGCTGAAGAAGAATAATAATATCATGAGAATCATGATGTGTTACTTGTTGCGCTAAGGTTTCCAACCAAAAAGTTGAAGCTGCAGCAACATCAGCCAAAGATATAGCAGGTCTAAGAAGATTACCTGAACACAGATAAGCTTTTCTTAGAAAGGATTCAATTTTCCTATCTAAAGGATCCTTAAACGAAGTACCATCTGACGTAGGAATAGTAGTACGTTTAGCAAGGGTAGAAATAGCCCCATCAACTTTAGGGATTTTGTCCCAAAATTCTAATCTGTCAGACGGCACAGGATATAATTGCTTAAAACGTTTAGAAGGAGTAAATGAATTACCCAATTTATCCCATTCTTTGGAAATTACTGCAGAAATAGCATTAGGAACAGGAAAAACTTCTGGAATAACCACAGGAGATTTAAATACCTTATCCAAACGTTTAGAATTAGTATCAAGAGGACCAGAATCCTCTATTTCTAAAGCAATTAGAACTTCTTTAAGTAAAGAACGAATAAATTCCATTTTAAATAAATATGAAGATTTATAAGCATCAACCTATGAGACAGAATCCTCTGAACCAGAAGAGTCATCAGAATCAGAATGATGATGTTCATTTAAAAATTCATCTGTAGGGAGAGAAGTTTTAAAAGATTTTTTACGTTTACTAGAAGGAGAAATAACAGACATAGCCTTCTTTATGGATTCAGAAACAAAATCTCTTATGTTATCAGGAACATTCTGCACCTTAGATGTTGAAGGAACTGCAACAGGCAATGGTACTTTACTAAAGGAAATATTATCTGCATTAACAAGTTTGTCATGACAATCAATACAAACAACAGCTGGAGGAATAGCTACCAAAAGTTTACAGCAGATACACTTAGCTTTGGTAGATCCAGCACTAGACAGCGATTTTCCTGTAGTATCTTCTGACTCAGATGCAACGTGAGACATCTTGCAATATGTAAGAGAAAAAACAACAACATATAAAGCAAAATTGATCAAATTCCTTAAATGACAGTTTCAGGAATGGGAAAAAATGCCAAAGAACAAGCTTCTAGCAACCAGAAGCAATGAAAAATGAGACTTAAATAATGTGGAGACAAAAGCGACGCCCATATTTTTTAGCGCCAAATAAGACGCCCACATTATTTGGCGCCTAAATGCTTTTTGGCGCCAAAAATGACGCCACATCCGGAACGCCGACATTTTTGGCGCAAAATAACGTCAAAAAATGACGCAACTTCCGGCGACACGTATGACGCCGGAAACGGAAAATAATTTTTGCGCCAAAAAAGTCCGCGCCAAGAATGACGCAATAAAATGAAGCATTTTCAGCCCCCGCGAGCCTAACAGCCCACAGGGAAAATAGTCAAATTTTTGAAGGTAATAAAAAATGATTAAATCAAATGCATTATCCCAAATATGAAACTGACTGTCTAAAAAATAAGGAAAGTTGAACATTCTGAGTCAAGGCAAATAAATGTTTGAATACATATATTTAGAACTTTATAAACAAAGTGCCCAACCATAGCTTAGAGTGTCACAGAAAATAAGATTTACTTACCCCAGGACACTCATCTACATGTTTGTAGAAAGCCAAACCAGTACTGAAACGAGAATCAGCAGAGGTAATGGTATATATAAGAGTATATCGTCGATCTGAAAAGGGAGGTAAGATATGAATCTCTACGACCGATAACAGAGAACCTATGAAATAGACCCCGTAGAAGGAGATCACTGCATTCAAATAGGCAATACTCTCCTCACATCCCTCTGACATTCACTGCACGCTGAGAGGAAAACCGGGCTCCAACTTGCTGCGGAGCGCATATCAACGTAGAATCTAGCACAAACTTACTTCACCACCTCCATCGGAGGCAAAGTTTGTAAAACTGAATTGTGGGTGTGGTGAGGGGTGAATTTATAGGCATTTTGAGGTTTGGGAAACTTTGCCCCTCCTGGTAGGAATGTATATCCCATACGTCACTAGCTCATGGACTCTTGCTAATTACATGAAAGAAAGTATAGTTTTTATATTTTTAGTATTAAAGAATTATTTTAGATGATATATTATTAGTGGTTTTCATATTAAATCCACAAGTGAGCTGTGATATCTCTCAGGAAAGGTATGGGGGCAGGGAGTCTTGCATCTTGCCTGGTATAGTGTGGCATTTAGCTGGCATTCATGTGAGTAGGGGAACTGATTGGCAGATTTAATATGGTATATGATAAGTGGCATAAATGAGGGAAGGGAGTCATGTGGCAGAAAACTGTAATACGTGGTTGTAAAAGGCCCTTAATCTTAATCAAATGTAGTGTATTACTGGCACATAGTAAGTAGGAGCAGGGGGCCACTCCATCTTGTCAAGTACAACTGGCATATAATATTAATAAAACATTTTATTCAACTATTATATATTTAACTCATGTAAAAGTCACGTGGAAGTATATATGTGTGTGTATCTGAGTGTGTGTGTGCTTGTCTGTATATATTTGTGGATTAGCCAGCCTCTTAGTGGGTGTTCCTGTGGGTGCTTGTGTATGGGTGAGTGATGATGTATGTGGCTTCTTGTCTGTGCTTTTTGGGTGCCTGTTTGTGTGCATGTGGTGCCTGGTTTTATGTTAGTTCCTATGTGTATATGGTATCTGATGGTGTCTGTCTGTGTGAGTCTTATTGTATATCTGAGTGTATATTTCTGTGTGTGATTCTGTATGTGTCTGTTTATGTGTGTGTCACTTTGTGTGTCTGTATGTGTTAGTGCTTCTGTATGTCCGAGTGTGTTTCTGTGTGTATGTGAATCTATGTTTGTGAGTGTGTGTTTCTATGTATGTGTGGGGGGCCCTGATTAATGGTTTTGTAAGGGGCTGTATAAGGATGTCAGTAGTATGTTAGGACTGTACATGGATGTCAGCAGTTTTCTGGAAATGTACATGATGTCAGCAGTATGCTAGGGCTATACATTGATGTTAGAAAAAATAAATATATATGTTTTTTTCCATTAAATTTTTTGTTTTTATAGCCTTATTTCTATCATTTCTTAGGTGCTTTGCTTCACTTGTATTTTAACTTTATATATAGAATTGCAAAGTGGGCATGGTTTTAGTACTTGGGCCACTGAATTGTACTTGCCCCCTGGTTCCAAAATTGCCAGTCATCCCCTGCATTTTTGATGCATTAGGGAGTTTCTGGTTTTAACATGTGGTCAGATTGTTTGGAAGCCTTGTTTGTGTGCTTGCAAGTATTTCATCCTGCCTGGGTCAGAATTCAGTCTACACCAAAATCGCTATTATTTAAAAAGATAGATAACGCCTTTATTACCCATTCCCCAGCTTTGCACAATTAACATTGTTATATTAATATACTGTATAACCATTTAATCTCTACATTTCTGACTGTTTAAGCCACTACAGACAGCCTCTTATCACATGCTTTTTTATTAGCTTTTTTACAACAAGAGACTGCTAATTTATGTGTGTCATATAGATAACATTGTGCTCTCTCCCGTGGAGTTGTGCAGGACACACCACTGACTGGCTAAAATGCAAGTCAATAGATAATAAATAAATAGCCCTGAGATAAGGGGACTGTCTGCAGAGGCTTAAATACAAGATATTAGATACTATTCTAATCGTCATTGTGTAACCGGCTAATTTAATCGTAAATTTAAGTTACCTATATTAGGTTCATATATGTGCTTCTCAGGCCTATCATAGCCACTGCCTCACTAGCCTCTGAGCTCACTGCACGTCACTGGTGAAGGGTCATGTAGTGGTTCTTTATCTCTTCTAGGGGTTATAAAGTGGGGATGTCAGTTTGACCTGGGTACTAATAGATGTGACACTCTGTTTGGGCTGTCAAAGTTTTGGTGTTTTGTGGCTGAAAACTCATAAAGTGGGACCTTTAGGCATTAAGGGGGACTAGCTAGCTAGGGTATTTGTTTTCAGATAAGGCATCATTCTGGGGGGCCTGTGCATTACATAAAGGTTTAAGTTTTTAATTATTTATGAACAAAAAAGGCCTTTAGGTGTCAGTGAAGCCTGGCATTAGGGTGTTCCATCATGGTTACCATTGTATCATTGGGGTACTTTGACCATTATGGATAGTGAAGTCCCTTACAGAGGATCATTATAGTTAGATAAGGTAACGTCTCTGGTTAGTAGGGGTATATTAAGGTGAAAATTCCATTGCTAGGTCATGCCATTCATACAATAAGTGACTGGATTGCAGCAGCATGGGTTAACATGAGATAACTGTGGTGGAGATGGTTACAGCTATTCAAGTGAGCAGTTCTGGACAATTTGCCATTATTAGTGGTGGTTAACTAGGACATAGTGCTGTAAATATTTTTCTTTAATGTGTTCCCAGTGATCCATTCTATCCACTGGGGGTTATTAAATTGAGTGGAGTGTGTTAAATTGTTTACCTTTGTTATAATAGCTGTTTTATAATTATAAACCACCACCGGTGATGAAAATGCAACTATTGCAATATTCTTTATAGAAAAGCTATATAAAAAGGAGGTAAACCTCTCTCTCTGAGTATTGTCATTTTTGTGTGTGTGTATATATACATATACATATATATATATTTTTCATTTTCATAGTTATAAATTAGGAGAACCTGCTCATCCTGCAAACTCAGTTCATTCGAAACAGAACGGTCTTAAGAACAAGGGTTGTAGTCATAATCAGAAAAAACAACGGCAGAACCCTGAAATGTATTTAAAAAAACAACAAAACCAGGAACCAGAATGAGACTCATTCAACCTACAGCAATTTTACAAAACTGCTGCAAAGAAGGCCACAAACTACTGAATTCATGTCCGGTGTGGGAGGTTCTTGAAATGAAATAAAAAAATAACAAAACCAAGCAGCAGCACAAACCAGGTTGTAGTTCCAGTCAGTGCGAGAGACCCATTCAACCTAAGGCTATGTCACCAGACTGCTGAAAATAGGCCCTAAAAAGGAGCCAAGTGTAGTAACGGCTGGTGTGGAATACCCCTGCAATGAAAGCAAAAAAACAACAAAATTAGGCAGCAGCACAAACCAGTGTGTAGTCCCGGCCGGTGTGTGAAAAAAATTAAACCTAAGGCAATGTGACAAGACTGCTGCAAATAAGGCCCCAAAGGTAGTCACAGCCTATGAGGGAGACCCCTAAAATGAAAGCAAAAAACTAAGAAGCACTAAAAACCAGCGTGCAGTCCTGGCTGGAGTGCGAGACCCATTTAAACTGAAGCCATCACACAAGACTGCTGCAAATAATTCCCCTACAGGAGACAAGAGTAGTCACAGACGGTACGGGAGGCCCCTGAAATTAAAGCAAGAAACTAAGCAGCAGCACAAACCAGGGCGCAGTCCCAGCCAGGGCGCCAGACCCATTCAAACGGAAGCCATCTCAGAAGACTGATGACGACAAGCCAAGGGTAGTCACGGCAGGTTTTGGAGGCCCCTGAACTAAAAGCAAGAAAACGAAGCAGCAGTACAAACCAGAGCGCAGTCCTAGCCAGTGCACAAGACCCATTTAAACGGAAGCCATCTAAGAAGACTGATGACAACAAGGACCCTAAGGGAGCCAGGTGTAGTCACGGCCGGTGCGGGAGGCCCCTGAAATGAAAGCAAGAAAACTAAGCAGCAGCACAAACCAGGGCGCAGTCCCGGCCGGTGCGCGAGACCCATTCAAACGGAAGCTACCTCACAAGACTGCTGTCAACAAGGCCCCTAAGGGAGCCAAGGGTAGTCACGGCCGGTGCGGGAGGCCCCTGAAATGAAAGCAAGAAAACAAAGCAGCAGCACAAACCAGAGCGCAGTCCTAGCCGGTGCACAAGACCCATTTAAACGGAAGCCATCTAAGAAGACTGATGACAACAAGGACCCTAAGGGAGCCAAGGGTAGTCACGGCCGGTGCGGGAGGCCCCTGAAATGAAAGCAAGAAAACTAAGCAGCAGCACAAACCAGGGCGCAGTCCCGGCCGGTGCGCGAGACCCATTCAAACGGAAGCCACCTCACAAGACTGCTGCCAACAAGGCCCCTAAGGGAGCCAAGGGTAGTCACGGCCGGTGCTGGAGGCCCCTGAAATGAAAGCAAGAAAACTAAGCAGCAGCACAAACCAGGGCGCAGTCCCGGCCGGTGCGCGAGACCCATTCAAACGGAAGCCACCTCACAAGACTGCTGCCAACAAGGAACCTAAGGGAGCCAAGGGTAGTCACGGCCGGTGCGGGAGGCCCCTGAAATGAAAGCAAGAAAACTAAGCAGCAGCACAAACCAGGGCGCAGTCCCGGCCGGTGCGCGAGACCCATTCAAACGGAAGCCACCTCACAAGACTGCTGCCAACAAGGCCCCTAAGGGAGCCAAGGGTAGTCACGGCCGGTGCGGGAGGCCCCTGAAATGAAAGCAAGAAAACTAAGCAGCAGCACAAACCAGGGCGCAGTCCCGGCCGGTGCGCGAGACCCATTCAAACGGAAGCCACCTCACAAGACTGCTGCCAACAAGGCCCCTAAGGGAGCCAAGGGTAGTCACGGCCGGTGCGGGAGGCCCCTGAAATGAAAGCAAGAAAACTAAGCAGCAGCACAAACCAGGGCGCAGTCCCGGCCGGTGCGGGAGACCCATTCATACGGAAGCCACCTCACAAGACTGCTGCCAACAAGGCCCCTAAGGGAGCCAAGGGTAGTCACGGCCGGTGCGGGAGGCCCCTGAAATGAAAGCAAGAAAACTAAGCAGCAGCACAAACCAGGGCGCAGTCCCGGCCGGTGCGCGAGACCCATTCAAACGGAAGCCACCTCACAAGACTGCTGCCAACAAGGCCCCTAAGGGAGCCAAGGGTAGACACGGCCGGTGCGGGAGGCCCCTGAAATGAAAGCAAGAAAACTAAGCAGCAGCACAAACCAGGGCGCAGTCCCGGCCGGTGCGCGAGACCCATTCAAACGGAAGCCACCTCACAAGACTGCTGCCAACAAGGCCCCTAAGGGAGCCAAGGGTAGTCACGGCCGGTGCGGGAGGCCCCTGAAATGAAAGCAAGAAAACTAAGCAGCAGCACAAACCAGGGCGCAGTCCCGGCCGGTGCGCGAGACCCATTCAAACGGAAGCCACCTCACAAGACTGCTGCCAACAAGGCCCCTAAGGGAGCCAAGGGTAGTCACGGCCGGTGCGGGAGGCCCCTGAAATGAAAGCAAGAAAACTAAGCAGCAGCACAAACCAGGGCGCAGTCCCGGCCGGTGCGCGAGACCCATTCAAATGGAAGCCACCTCACAAGACTGCTGCCAACAAGGCCCCTAAGGGAGCCAAGGGTAGTCACGGCCGGTGCGGGAGGCCCCTGAAATGAAAGCAAGAAAACTAAGCAGCAGCACAAACCAGGGTGCAGTCCCGGCCGGTGCGCGAGACCCATTCAAACGGAAGCCACCTCACAAGACTGCTGCCAACAAGACCCCTAAGGGAGCCAAGGGTAGTCACGGCCGGTGCGGGAGGCCCCTGAAATGAAAGCAAAAAAACAACAAAATTAGGCAGCAGCACAAACCAGTGTGTAGTCCCGGCCGGTGTGTGAAAAAAATTAAACCTAAAGCAATGTGACAAGACTGCTGCAAATAAGGCCCCAAAGGTAGTCACAGCCTATGAGGGAGACCCCTAAAATGAAAGCAAAAAACTAAGAAGCACTAAAAACCAGCGTGCAGTCCTGGCTGGAGTGCGAGACCCATTTAAACTGAAGCCATCACACAAGACTGCTGCAAATAATTCCCCTACAGGAGACAAGAGTAGTCACAGACGGTACGGGAGGCCCCTGAAATTAAAGCAAGAAACTAAGCAGCAGCACAAACCAGGGCGCAGTCCCAACCAGGGCGCCAGACCCATTCAAACGGAAGCCATCTCAGAAGACTGATGACGACAAGCCAAGGGTAGTCACGGCAGGTTTTGGAGGCCCCTGAACTAAAAGCAAGAAAACGAAGCAGCAGTACAAACCAGAGCGCAGTCCTAGCCAGTGCACAAGACCCATTTAAACGGAAGCCATCTAAGAAGACTGATGACAACAAGGACCCTAAGGGAGCCAGGTGTAGTCACGGCCGGTGCGGGAGGCCCCTGAAATGAAAGCAAGAAAACTAAGCAGCAGCACAAACCAGGGCGCAGTCCCGGCCGGTGCGCGAGACCCATTCAAACAGAAGCTACCTCACAAGACTGCTGTCAACAAGGCCCCTAAGGGAGCCAAGGGTAGTCACGGCCGGTGCGGGAGGCCCCTGAAATGAAAGCAAGAAAACGAAGCAGCAGCACAAACCAGAGCGCAGTCCTAGCCGGTGCACAAGACCCATTTAAACGGAAGCCATCTAAGAAGACTGATGACAACAAGGACCCTAAGGGAGCCAAGGGTAGTCACGGCCGGTGCGGGAGGCCCCTGAAATGAAAGCAAGAAAACTAAGCAGCAGCACAAACCAGGGCGCAGTCCCGGCCGGTGCGCGAGACCCATTCAAACGGAAGCCACCTCACAAGACTGCTGCCAACAAGGCCCCTAAGGGAGCCAAGGGTAGTCACGGCCGGTGCTGGAGGCCCCTGAAATGAAAGCAAGAAAACTAAGCAGCAGCACAAACCAGGGCGCAGTCCCGGCCGGTGCGCGAGACCCATTCAAACGGAAGCCACCTCACAAGACTGCTGCCAACAAGGAACCTAAGGGAGCCAAGGGTAGTCACGGCCGGTGCGGGAGGCCCCTGAAATGAAAGCAAGAAAACTAAGCAGCAGCACAAACCAGGGCGCAGTCCCGGCCGGTGCGCGAGACCCATTCAAACGGAAGCCACCTCACAAGACTGCTGCCAACAAGGCCCCTAAGGGAGCCAAGGGTAGTCACGGCCGGTGCGGGAGGCCCCTGAAATGGAAGCAAGAAAACTAAGCAGCAGCACAAACCAGGGCGCAGTCCCGGCCGGTGCGCGAGACCCATTCAAACGGAAGCCACCTCACAAGACTGCTGCCAACAAGGCCCCTAAGGGAGCCAAGGGTAGTCACGGCCGGTGCGGGAGGCCCCTGAAATGAAAGCAAGAAAACTAAGCAGCAGCACAAACCAGGGCGCAGTCCCGGCCGGTGCGGGAGACCCATTCATACGGAAGCCACCTCACAAGACTGCTGCCAACAAGGCCCCTAAGGGAGCCAAGGGTAGTCACGGCCGGTGCGGGAGGCCCCTGAAATGAAAGCAAGAAAACTAAGCAGCAGCACAAACCAGGGCGCAGTCCCGGCCGGTGCGCGAGACCCATTCAAACGGAAGCCACCTCACAAGACTGCTGCCAACAAGGCCCCTAAGGGAGCCAAGGGTAGACACGGCCGGTGCGGGAGGCCCCTGAAATGAAAGCAAGAAAACTAAGCAGCAGCACAAACCAGGGCGCAGTCCCGGCCGGTGCGCGAGACCCATTCAAACGGAAGCCACCTCACAAGACTGCTGCCAACAAGGCCCCTAAGGGAGCCAAGGGTAGTCACGGCCAGTGCGGGAGGCCCCTGAAATGAAAGCAAGAAAACTAAGCAGCAGCACAAACCAGGGCGCAGTCCCGGCCGGTGCGCGAGACCCATTCAAACGGAAGCCACCTCACAAGACTGCTGCCAACAAGGCCCCTAAGGGAGCCAAGGGTAGTCACGGCCGGTGCGGGAGGCCCCTGAAATGAAAGCAAGAAAACTAAGCAGCAGCACAAACCAGGGCGCAGTCCCGGCCGGTGCGCGAGACCCATTCAAACGGAAGCCACCTCACAAGACTGCTGCCAACAAGGCCCCTAAGGGAGCCAAGGGTAGTCACGGCCGGTGCGGGAGGCCCCTGAAATGAAAGCAAGAAAACTAAGCAGCAGCACAAACTAGGGTGCAGTCCCGGCCGGTGCGCGAGACCCATTCAAACGGAAGCCACCTCACAAGACTGCTGCCAACAAGACCCCTAAGGGAGCCAAGGGTAGTCACGGCCGGTGCGGGAGGCCCCTGAAATGAAAGCAAAAAAACAACAAAATTAGGCAGCAGCACAAACCAGTGTGTAGTCCCGGCCGGTGTGTGAAAAAAATTAAACCTAAAGCAATGTGACAAGACTGCTGCAAATAAGGCCCCAAAGGTAGTCACAGCCTATGAGGGAGACCCCTAAAATGAAAGCAAAAAACTAAGAAGCACTAAAAACCAGCGTGCAGTCCTGGCTGGAGTGCGAGACCCATTTAAACTGAAGCCATCACACAAGACTGCTGCAAATAATTCCCCTACAGGAGACAAGAGTAGTCACGGACGGTACGGGAGGCCCCTGAAATTAAAGCAAGAAACTAAGCAGCAGCACAAACCAGGGCGCAGTCTCAACCAGTGCGCGAGACCCATTCAAACGGAAGCCATCTCAGAAGACTGATGACGACAAGCCAAGGGTAGTCACGGCAGGTTTTGGAGGCCCCTGAACTAAAAGCAAGAAAACGAAGCAGCAGCACAAACCAGAGCGCAGTCCTAGCTGGTGCACAAGACCCATTTAAACGGAAGCCATCTAAGAAGACTGATGACAACAAGGACCCTAAGGGAGCCAGGTGTAGTCACGGCCGGTGCGGGAGGCCCCTGAAATGAAAGCAAGAAAACTAAGCAGCAGCACAAACCAGGGCGCAGTCCCGGCCGGTGCGCGAGACACATTCAAACGGAAGCCACCTCACAAGACTGCTGCCAACAAGGCCCCTAAGGGAGCCAAGGGCAGTCACGGCCGGTGCGGGAGGCCCCTGAAATGAAAGCAAGAAAACTAAGCAGCAGCACAAACCAGGGCGCAGTCCCGGCCGGTGCGCGAGACCCATTCAAACGGAAGCCACCTCACAAGACTGCTGCCAACAAGGCCCCTAAGGGAGCCAAGGGCAGTCACGGCCGGTGCGGGAGGCCCCTGAAATGAAAGCAAGAAAACGAAGCAGCAGCACAAACCAGAGCGCAGTCCTAGCCGGTGCACAAGACCCATTTAAACGGAAGCCATCTAAGAAGACTGATGACAACAAGGACCCTAAGGGAGCCAAGGGTAGTCACGGCCGGTGCGGGAGGCCCCTGAAATGAAAGCAAGAAAACTAAGCAGCAGCACAAACCAGGGCGCAGTCCCGGCCGGTGCGCGAGACCCATTCAAACGGAAGCCACTTCACAAGACTGCTGCCAACAAGGCCCCTAAGGGAGCCAAGGGTAGTCACGGCCGGTGCGGGAGGCCCCTGAAATGAAAGCAAGAAAACTAAGCAGCAGCACAAACCAGGGCGCAGTCCCGGCCGGTGCGCGAGACCCATTCAAACGGAAGCCACCTCACAAGACTGCTGCCAACAAGGCCCCTAAGGGAGCCAAGGGTAGTCACGGCCGGTGCGGGAGGCCCCTGAAATGAAAGCAAGAAAACTAAGCAGCAGCACAAACCAGGGCGCAGTCCCGGCCGGTGCGCGAGACCCATTCAAACGGAAGCCACCTCACAAGACTGCTGCCAACAAGGCCCCTAAGGGAGCCAAGGGTAGTCACGGCCGGTGCGGGAGGCCCCTGAAATGAAAGCAAGAAAACTAAGCAGCAGCACAAACCAGGGCGCAGTCCCGGCCGGTGCGCGAGACCCATTCAAACGGAAGCCACCTCACAAGACTGCTGCCAACAAGGCCCCTAAGGGAGCCAAGGGTAGTCACGGCCGGTGCGGGAGGCCCCTTAAATGAAAGCAAGAAAACTAAGCAGCAGCACAAACCAGGGCGCAGTCCCGGCCGGTGCGCGAGACCCATTCAAACGGAAGCCACCTCACAAGACTGCTGCCAACAAGGCCCCTAAGGGAGCCAAGGGTAGTCACGGCCGGTGCGGGAGGCCCCTGAAATGAAAGCAAGAAAACTAAGCAGCAGCACAAACCAGGGCGCAGTCCCGGCCGGTGCGCGAGACCAATTCAAACGGAAGCCACCTCACAAGACTGCTGCCAACAAGGCCCCTAAGGGAGCCAAGGGTAGTCACGGCCGGTGCGGGAGGCCCCTGAAATGAAAGCAAGAAAACTAAGCAGCAGCACAAACCAGGGCGCAGTCCCGGCCGGTGCGCGAGACCCATTCAAACGGAAGCCACCTCACAAGACTGCTGCCAACAAGGCCCCTAAGGGAGCCAAGGGTAGTCACGGCCGGTGCGGGAGGCCCCTGAAATGAAAGCAAGAAAACTAAGCAGCAGCACAAACCAGGGCGCAGTCCCGGCCGGTGCGCGAGACCCATTCAAACGGAAGCCACCTCACAAGACTGCTGCCAACAAGGCCCCTAAGGGAGCCAAGGGTAGTCACGGCCGGTGCGGGAGGCCCCTGAAATGAAAGCAAGAAAACTAAGCAGCAGCACAAACCAGGGCGCAGTCCCGGCCGGTGCGCGAGACCCATTCAAACGGAAGCCACCTCACAAGACTGCTGCCAACAAGGCCCCTAAGGGAGCCAAGGGTAGTCACGGCCGGTGCGGGAGGCCCCTGAAATGAAAGCAAGAAAACTAAGCAGCAGCACAAACCAGGGCGCAGTCCCGGCCGGTGCGCGAGACCCATTCAAACGGAAGCCACCTCACAAGACTGCTGCCAACAAGGCCCCTAAGGGAGCCAAGGGTAGTCACGGCCGGTGCGGGAGGCCCCTGAAATGAAAGCAAGAAAACTAAGCAGCAGCACAAACCAGGGCGCAGTCCCGGCCGGTGCGCGAGACCCATTCAAACGGAAGCCACCTCACAAGACTGCTGCCAACAAGGCCCCTAAGGGAGCCAAGGGTAGTCACGGCCGGTGCGGGAGGCCCCTGAAATGAAAGCAAGAAAACTAAGCAGCAGCACAAACCAGGGCGCAGTCCCGGCCGGTGCGCGAGACCCATTCAAACGGAAGCCACCTCACAAGACTGCTGCCAACAAGGCCCCTAAGGGAGCCAAGGGTAGTCACGGCCGGTGCGGGAGGCCCCTGAAATGAAAGCAAGAAAACTAAGCAGCAGCACAAACCAGGGCGCAGTCCCGGCCGGTGCGCGAGACCCATTCAAACGGAAGCCACCTCACAAGACTGCTGCCAACAAGGCCCCTAAGGGAGCCAAGGGTAGTCACGGCCGGTGCGGGAGGCCCCTGAAATGAAAGCAAGAAAACTAAGCAGCAGCACAAACCAGGGCGCAGTCCCGGCCGGTGCGCGAGACCCATTCAAACGGAAGCCACCTCACAAGACTGCTGCCAACAAGGCCCCTAAGGGAGCCAAGGGTAGTCACGGCCGGTGCGGGAGGCCCCTGAAATGAAAGCAAGAAAACTAAGCAGCAGCACAAACCAGGGCGCAGTCCCGGCCGGTGCGCGAGACCCATTCAAACGGAAGCCACCTCACAAGACTGCTGCCAACAAGGCCCCTAAGGGAGCCAAGGGTAGTCACGGCCGGTGCGGGAGGCCCCTGAAATGAAAGCAAGAAAACTAAGCAGCAGCACAAACCAGGGCGCAGTCCCGGCCGGTGCGCGAGACCCATTCAAACGGAAGCCACCTCACAAGACTGCTGCCAACAAGGCCCCTAAGGGAGCCAAGGGTAGTCACGGCCGGTGCGGGAGGCCCCTGAAATGAAAGCAAGAAAACTAAGCAGCAGCACAAACCAGGGCGCAGTCCCGGCCGGTGCGCGAGACCCATTCAAACGGAAGCCACCTCACAAGACTGCTGCCAACAAGGCCCCTAAGGGAGCCAAGGGTAGTCACGGCCGGTGCGGGAGGCCCCTGAAATGAAAGCAAGAAAACTAAGCAGCAGCACAAACCAGGGCGCAGTCCCGGCCGGTGCGCGAGACCCATTCAAACGGAAGCCACCTCACAAGACTGCTGCCAACAAGGCCCCTAAGGGAGCCAAGGGTAGTCACGGCCGGTGCGGGAGGCCCCTGAAATGAAAGCAAGAAAACTAAGCAGCAGCACAAACCAGGGCGCAGTCCCGGCCGGTGCGCGAGACCCATTCAAACGGAAGCCACCTCACAAGACTGCTGCCAACAAGGCCCCTAAGGGAGCCAAGGGTAGTCACGGCCGGTGCGGGAGGCCCCTGAAATGAAAGCAAGAAAACTAAGCAGCAGCACAAACCAGGGCGCAGTCCCGGCCGGTGCGCGAGACCCATTCAAACGGAAGCCACCTCACAAGACTGCTGCCAACAAGGCCCCTAAGGGAGCCAAGGGTAGTCACGGCCGGTGCGGGAGGCCCCTGAAATGAAAGCAAGAAAACTAAGCAGCAGCACAAACCAGGGCGCAGTCCCGGCCGGTGCGCGAGACCCATTCAAACGGAAGCCACCTCACAAGACTGCTGCCAACAAGGCCCCTAAGGGAGCCAAGGGTAGTCACGGCCGGTGCGGGAGGCCCCTGAAATGAAAGCAAGAAAACTAAGCAGCAGCACAAACCAGGGCGCAGTCCCGGCCGGTGCGCGAGACCCATTCAAACGGAAGCCACCTCACAAGACTGCTGCCAACAAGGCCCCTAAGGGAGCCAAGGGTAGTCACGGCCGGTGCGGGAGGCCCCTGAAATGAAAGCAAGAAAACTAAGCAGCAGCACAAACCAGGGCGCAGTCCCGGCCGGTGCGCGAGACCCATTCAAACGGAAGCCACCTCACAAGACTGCTGCCAACAAGGCCCCTAAGGGAGCCAAGGGTAGTCACGGCCGGTGCGGGAGGCCCCTGAAATGAAAGCAAGAAAACTAAGCAGCAGCACAAACCAGGGCGCAGTCCCGGCCGGTGCGCGAGACCCATTCAAACGGAAGCCACCTCACAAGACTGCTGCCAACAAGGCCCCTAAGGGAGCCAAGGGTAGTCACGGCCGGTGCGGGAGGCCCCTGAAATGAAAGCAAGAAAACTAAGCAGCAGCACAAACCAGGGCGCAGTCCCGGCCGGTGCGCGAGACCCATTCAAACGGAAGCCACCTCACAAGACTGCTGCCAACAAGGCCCCTAAGGGAGCCAAGGGTAGTCACGGCCGGTGCGGGAGGCCCCTGAAATGAAAGCAAGAAAACTAAGCAGCAGCACAAACCAGGGCGCAGTCCCGGCCGGTGCGCGAGACCCATTCAAACGGAAGCCACCTCACAAGACTGCTGCCAACAAGGCCCCTAAGGGAGCCAAGGGTAGTCACGGCCGGTGCGGGAGGCCCCTGAAATGAAAGCAAGAAAACTAAGCAGCAGCACAAACCAGGGCGCAGTCCCGGCCGGTGCGCGAGACCCATTCAAACGGAAGCCACCTCACAAGACTGCTGCCAACAAGGCCCCTAAGGGAGCCAAGGGTAGTCACGGCCGGTGCGGGAGGCCCCTGAAATGAAAGCAAGAAAACTAAGCAGCAGCACAAACCAGGGCGCAGTCCCGGCCGGTGCGCGAGACCCATTCAAACGGAAGCCACCTCACAAGACTGCTGCCAACAAGGCCCCTAAGGGAGCCAAGGGTAGTCACGGCCGGTGCGGGAGGCCCCTGAAATGAAAGCAAGAAAACTAAGCAGCAGCACAAACCAGGGCGCAGTCCCGGCCGGTGCGCGAGACCCATTCAAACGGAAGCCACCTCACAAGACTGCTGCCAACAAGGCCCCTAAGGGAGCCAAGGGTAGTCACGGCCGGTGCGGGAGGCCCCTGAAATGAAAGCAAGAAAACTAAGCAGCAGCACAAACCAGGGCGCAGTCCCGGCCGGTGCGCGAGACCCATTCAAACGGAAGCCACCTCACAAGACTGCTGCCAACAAGGCCCCTAAGGGAGCCAAGGGTAGTCACGGCCGGTGCGGGAGGCCCCTGAAATGAAAGCAAGAAAACTAAGCAGCAGCACAAACCAGGGCGCAGTCCCGGCCGGTGCGCGAGACCCATTCAAACGGAAGCCACCTCACAAGACTGCTGCCAACAAGGCCCCTAAGGGAGCCAAGGGTAGTCACGGCCGGTGCGGGAGGCCCCTGAAATGAAAGCAAGAAAACTAAGCAGCAGCACAAACCAGGGCGCAGTCCCGGCCGGTGCGCGAGACCCATTCAAACGGAAGCCACCTCACAAGACTGCTGCCAACAAGGCCCCTAAGGGAGCCAAGGGTAGTCACGGCCGGTGCGGGAGGCCCCTGAAATGAAAGCAAGAAAACTAAGCAGCAGCACAAACCAGGGCGCAGTCCCGGCCGGTGCGCGAGACCCATTCAAACGGAAGCCACCTCACAAGACTGCTGCCAACAAGGCCCCTAAGGGAGCCAAGGGTAGTCACGGCCGGTGCGGGAGGCCCCTGAAATGAAAGCAAGAAAACTAAGCAGCAGCACAAACCAGGGCGCAGTCCCGGCCGGTGCGCGAGACCCATTCAAACGGAAGCCACCTCACAAGACTGCTGCCAACAAGGCCCCTAAGGGAGCCAAGGGTAGTCACGGCCGGTGCGGGAGGCCCCTGAAATGAAAGCAAGAAAACTAAGCAGCAGCACAAACCAGGGCGCAGTCCCGGCCGGTGCGCGAGACCCATTCAAACGGAAGCCACCTCACAAGACTGCTGCCAACAAGGCCCCTAAGGGAGCCAAGGGTAGTCACGGCCGGTGCGGGAGGCCCCTGAAATGAAAGCAAGAAAACTAAGCAGCAGCACAAACCAGGGCGCAGTCCCGGCCGGTGCGCGAGACCCATTCAAACGGAAGCCACCTCACAAGACTGCTGCCAACAAGGCCCCTAAGGGAGCCAAGGGTAGTCACGGCCGGTGCGGGAGGCCCCTGAAATGAAAGCAAGAAAACTAAGCAGCAGCACAAACCAGGGCGCAGTCCCGGCCGGTGCGCGAGACCCATTCAAACGGAAGCCACCTCACAAGACTGCTGCCAACAAGGCCCCTAAGGGAGCCAAGGGTAGTCACGGCCGGTGCGGGAGGCCCCTGAAATGAAAGCAAGAAAACTAAGCAGCAGCACAAACCAGGGCGCAGTCCCGGCCGGTGCGCGAGACCCATTCAAACGGAAGCCACCTCACAAGACTGCTGCCAACAAGGCCCCTAAGGGAGCCAAGGGTAGTCACGGCCGGTGCGGGAGGCCCCTGAAATGAAAGCAAGAAAACTAAGCAGCAGCACAAACCAGGGCGCAGTCCCGGCCGGTGCGCGAGACCCATTCAAACGGAAGCCACCTCACAAGACTGCTGCCAACAAGGCCCCTAAGGGAGCCAAGGGTAGTCACGGCCGGTGCGGGAGGCCCCTGAAATGAAAGCAAGAAAACTAAGCAGCAGCACAAACCAGGGCGCAGTCCCGGCCGGTGCGCGAGACCCATTCAAACGGAAGCCACCTCACAAGACTGCTGCCAACAAGGCCCCTAAGGGAGCCAAGGGTAGTCACGGCCGGTGCGGGAGGCCCCTGAAATGAAAGCAAGAAAACTAAGCAGCAGCACAAACCAGGGCGCAGTCCCGGCCGGTGCGCGAGACCCATTCAAACGGAAGCCACCTCACAAGACTGCTGCCAACAAGGCCCCTAAGGGAGCCAAGGGTAGTCACGGCCGGTGCGGGAGGCCCCTGAAATGAAAGCAAGAAAACTAAGCAGCAGCACAAACCAGGGCGCAGTCCCGGCCGGTGCGCGAGACCCATTCAAACGGAAGCCACCTCACAAGACTGCTGCCAACAAGGCCCCTAAGGGAGCCAAGGGTAGTCACGGCCGGTGCGGGAGGCCCCTGAAATGAAAGCAAGAAAACTAAGCAGCAGCACAAACCAGGGCGCAGTCCCGGCCGGTGCGCGAGACCCATTCAAACGGAAGCCACCTCACAAGACTGCTGCCAACAAGGCCCCTAAGGGAGCCAAGGGTAGTCACGGCCGGTGCGGGAGGCCCCTGAAATGAAAGCAAGAAAACTAAGCAGCAGCACAAACCAGGGCGCAGTCCCGGCCGGTGCGCGAGACCCATTCAAACGGAAGCCACCTCACAAGACTGCTGCCAACAAGGCCCCTAAGGGAGCCAAGGGTAGTCACGGCCGGTGCGGGAGGCCCCTGAAATGAAAGCAAGAAAACTAAGCAGCAGCACAAACCAGGGCGCAGTCCCGGCCGGTGCGCGAGACCCATTCAAACGGAAGCCACCTCACAAGACTGCTGCCAACAAGGCCCCTAAGGGAGCCAAGGGTAGTCACGGCCGGTGCGGGAGGCCCCTGAAATGAAAGCAAGAAAACTAAGCAGCAGCACAAACCAGGGCGCAGTCCCGGCCGGTGCGCGAGACCCATTCAAACGGAAGCCACCTCACAAGACTGCTGCCAACAAGGCCCCTAAGGGAGCCAAGGGTAGTCACGGCCGGTGCGGGAGGCCCCTGAAATGAAAGCAAGAAAACTAAGCAGCAGCACAAACCAGGGCGCAGTCCCGGCCGGTGCGCGAGACCCATTCAAACGGAAGCCACCTCACAAGACTGCTGCCAACAAGGCCCCTAAGGGAGCCAAGGGTAGTCACGGCCGGTGCGGGAGGCCCCTGAAATGAAAGCAAGAAAACTAAGCAGCAGCACAAACCAGGGCGCAGTCCCGGCCGGTGCGCGAGACCCATTCAAACGGAAGCCACCTCACAAGACTGCTGCCAACAAGGCCCCTAAGGGAGCCAAGGGTAGTCACGGCCGGTGCGGGAGGCCCCTGAAATGAAAGCAAGAAAACTAAGCAGCAGCACAAACCAGGGCGCAGTCCCGGCCGGTGCGCGAGACCCATTCAAACGGAAGCCACCTCACAAGACTGCTGCCAACAAGGCCCCTAAGGGAGCCAAGGGTAGTCACGGCCGGTGCGGGAGGCCCCTGAAATGAAAGCAAGAAAACTAAGCAGCAGCACAAACCAGGGCGCAGTCCCGGCCGGTGCGCGAGACCCATTCAAACGGAAGCCACCTCACAAGACTGCTGCCAACAAGGCCCCTAAGGGAGCCAAGGGTAGTCACGGCCGGTGCGGGAGGCCCCTGAAATGAAAGCAAGAAAACTAAGCAGCAGCACAAACCAGGGCGCAGTCCCGGCCGGTGCGCGAGACCCATTCAAACGGAAGCCACCTCACAAGACTGCTGCCAACAAGGCCCCTAAGGGAGCCAAGGGTAGTCACGGCCGGTGCGGGAGGCCCCTGAAATGAAAGCAAGAAAACTAAGCAGCAGCACAAACCAGGGCGCAGTCCCGGCCGGTGCGCGAGACCCATTCAAACGGAAGCCACCTCACAAGACTGCTGCCAACAAGGCCCCTAAGGGAGCCAAGGGTAGTCACGGCCGGTGCGGGAGGCCCCTGAAATGAAAGCAAGAAAACTAAGCAGCAGCACAAACCAGGGCGCAGTCCCGGCCGGTGCGCGAGACCCATTCAAACGGAAGCCACCTCACAAGACTGCTGCCAACAAGGCCCCTAAGGGAGCCAAGGGTAGTCACGGCCGGTGCGGGAGGCCCCTGAAATGAAAGCAAGAAAACTAAGCAGCAGCACAAACCAGGGCGCAGTCCCGGCCGGTGCGCGAGACCCATTCAAACGGAAGCCACCTCACAAGACTGCTGCCAACAAGGCCCCTAAGGGAGCCAAGGGTAGTCACGGCCGGTGCGGGAGGCCCCTGAAATGAAAGCAAGAAAACTAAGCAGCAGCACAAACCAGGGCGCAGTCCCGGCCGGTGCGCGAGACCCATTCAAACGGAAGCCACCTCACAAGACTGCTGCCAACAAGGCCCCTAAGGGAGCCAAGGGTAGTCACGGCCGGTGCGGGAGGCCCCTGAAATGAAAGCAAGAAAACTAAGCAGCAGCACAAACCAGGGCGCAGTCCCGGCCGGTGCGCGAGACCCATTCAAACGGAAGCCACCTCACAAGACTGCTGCCAACAAGGCCCCTAAGGGAGCCAAGGGTAGTCACGGCCGGTGCGGGAGGCCCCTGAAATGAAAGCAAGAAAACTAAGCAGCAGCACAAACCAGGGCGCAGTCCCGGCCGGTGCGCGAGACCCATTCAAACGGAAGCCACCTCACAAGACTGCTGCCAACAAGGCCCCTAAGGGAGCCAAGGGTAGTCACGGCCGGTGCGGGAGGCCCCTGAAATGAAAGCAAGAAAACTAAGCAGCAGCACAAACCAGGGCGCAGTCCCGGCCGGTGCGCGAGACCCATTCAAACGGAAGCCACCTCACAAGACTGCTGCCAACAAGGCCCCTAAGGGAGCCAAGGGTAGTCACGGCCGGTGCGGGAGGCCCCTGAAATGAAAGCAAGAAAACTAAGCAGCAGCACAAACCAGGGCGCAGTCCCGGCCGGTGCGCGAGACCCATTCAAACGGAAGCCACCTCACAAGACTGCTGCCAACAAGGCCCCTAAGGGAGCCAAGGGTAGTCACGGCCGGTGCGGGAGGCCCCTGAAATGAAAGCAAGAAAACTAAGCAGCAGCACAAACCAGGGCGCAGTCCCGGCCGGTGCGCGAGACCCATTCAAACGGAAGCCACCTCACAAGACTGCTGCCAACAAGGCCCCTAAGGGAGCCAAGGGTAGTCACGGCCGGTGCGGGAGGCCCCTGAAATGAAAGCAAGAAAACTAAGCAGCAGCACAAACCAGGGCGCAGTCCCGGCCGGTGCGCGAGACCCATTCAAACGGAAGCCACCTCACAAGACTGCTGCCAACAAGGCCCCTAAGGGAGCCAAGGGTAGTCACGGCCGGTGCGGGAGGCCCCTGAAATGAAAGCAAGAAAACTAAGCAGCAGCACAAACCAGGGCGCAGTCCCGGCCGGTGCGCGAGACCCATTCAAACGGAAGCCACCTCACAAGACTGCTGCCAACAAGGCCCCTAAGGGAGCCAAGGGTAGTCACGGCCGGTGCGGGAGGCCCCTGAAATGAAAGCAAGAAAACTAAGCAGCAGCACAAACCAGGGCGCAGTCCCGGCCGGTGCGCGAGACCCATTCAAACGGAAGCCACCTCACAAGACTGCTGCCAACAAGGCCCCTAAGGGAGCCAAGGGTAGTCACGGCCGGTGCGGGAGGCCCCTGAAATGAAAGCAAGAAAACTAAGCAGCAGCACAAACCAGGGCGCAGTCCCGGCCGGTGCGCGAGACCCATTCAAACGGAAGCCACCTCACAAGACTGCTGCCAACAAGGCCCCTAAGGGAGCCAAGGGTAGTCACGGCCGGTGCGGGAGGCCCCTGAAATGAAAGCAAGAAAACTAAGCAGCAGCACAAACCAGGGCGCAGTCCCGGCCGGTGCGCGAGACCCATTCAAACGGAAGCCACCTCACAAGACTGCTGCCAACAAGGCCCCTAAGGGAGCCAAGGGTAGTCACGGCCGGTGCGGGAGGCCCCTGAAATGAAAGCAAGAAAACTAAGCAGCAGCACAAACCAGGGCGCAGTCCCGGCCGGTGCGCGAGACCCATTCAAACGGAAGCCACCTCACAAGACTGCTGCCAACAAGGCCCCTAAGGGAGCCAAGGGTAGTCACGGCCGGTGCGGGAGGCCCCTGAAATGAAAGCAAGAAAACTAAGCAGCAGCACAAACCAGGGCGCAGTCCCGGCCGGTGCGCGAGACCCATTCAAACGGAAGCCACCTCACAAGACTGCTGCCAACAAGGCCCCTAAGGGAGCCAAGGGTAGTCACGGCCGGTGCGGGAGGCCCCTGAAATGAAAGCAAGAAAACTAAGCAGCAGCACAAACCAGGGCGCAGTCCCGGCCGGTGCGCGAGACCCATTCAAACGGAAGCCACCTCACAAGACTGCTGCCAACAAGGCCCCTAAGGGAGCCAAGGGTAGTCACGGCCGGTGCGGGAGGCCCCTGAAATGAAAGCAAGAAAACTAAGCAGCAGCACAAACCAGGGCGCAGTCCCGGCCGGTGCGCGAGACCCATTCAAACGGAAGCCACCTCACAAGACTGCTGCCAACAAGGCCCCTAAGGGAGCCAAGGGTAGTCACGGCCGGTGCGGGAGGCCCCTGAAATGAAAGCAAGAAAACTAAGCAGCAGCACAAACCAGGGCGCAGTCCCGGCCGGTGCGCGAGACCCATTCAAACGGAAGCCACCTCACAAGACTGCTGCCAACAAGGCCCCTAAGGGAGCCAAGGGTAGTCACGGCCGGTGCGGGAGGCCCCTGAAATGAAAGCAAGAAAACTAAGCAGCAGCACAAACCAGGGCGCAGTCCCGGCCGGTGCGCGAGACCCATTCAAACGGAAGCCACCTCACAAGACTGCTGCCAACAAGGCCCCTAAGGGAGCCAAGGGTAGTCACGGCCGGTGCGGGAGGCCCCTGAAATGAAAGCAAGAAAACTAAGCAGCAGCACAAACCAGGGCGCAGTCCCGGCCGGTGCGCGAGACCCATTCAAACGGAAGCCACCTCACAAGACTGCTGCCAACAAGGCCCCTAAGGGAGCCAAGGGTAGTCACGGCCGGTGCGGGAGGCCCCTGAAATGAAAGCAAGAAAACTAAGCAGCAGCACAAACCAGGGCGCAGTCCCGGCCGGTGCGCGAGACCCATTCAAACGGAAGCCACCTCACAAGACTGCTGCCAACAAGGCCCCTAAGGGAGCCAAGGGTAGTCACGGCCGGTGCGGGAGGCCCCTGAAATGAAAGCAAGAAAACTAAGCAGCAGCACAAACCAGGGCGCAGTCCCGGCCGGTGCGCGAGACCCATTCAAACGGAAGCCACCTCACAAGACTGCTGCCAACAAGGCCCCTAAGGGAGCCAAGGGTAGTCACGGCCGGTGCGGGAGGCCCCTGAAATGAAAGCAAGAAAACTAAGCAGCAGCACAAACCAGGGCGCAGTCCCGGCCGGTGCGCGAGACCCATTCAAACGGAAGCCACCTCACAAGACTGCTGCCAACAAGGCCCCTAAGGGAGCCAAGGGTAGTCACGGCCGGTGCGGGAGGCCCCTGAAATGAAAGCAAGAAAACTAAGCAGCAGCACAAACCAGGGCGCAGTCCCGGCCGGTGCGCGAGACCCATTCAAACGGAAGCCACCTCACAAGACTGCTGCCAACAAGGCCCCTAAGGGAGCCAAGGGTAGTCACGGCCGGTGCGGGAGGCCCCTGAAATGAAAGCAAGAAAACTAAGCAGCAGCACAAACCAGGGCGCAGTCCCGGCCGGTGCGCGAGACCCATTCAAACGGAAGCCACCTCACAAGACTGCTGCCAACAAGGCCCCTAAGGGAGCCAAGGGTAGTCACGGCCGGTGCGGGAGGCCCCTGAAATGAAAGCAAGAAAACTAAGCAGCAGCACAAACCAGGGCGCAGTCCCGGCCGGTGCGCGAGACCCATTCAAACGGAAGCCACCTCACAAGACTGCTGCCAACAAGGCCCCTAAGGGAGCCAAGGGTAGTCACGGCCGGTGCGGGAGGCCCCTGAAATGAAAGCAAGAAAACTAAGCAGCAGCACAAACCAGGGCGCAGTCCCGGCCGGTGCGCGAGACCCATTCAAACGGAAGCCACCTCACAAGACTGCTGCCAACAAGGCCCCTAAGGGAGCCAAGGGTAGTCACGGCCGGTGCGGGAGGCCCCTGAAATGAAAGCAAGAAAACTAAGCAGCAGCACAAACCAGGGCGCAGTCCCGGCCGGTGCGCGAGACCCATTCAAACGGAAGCCACCTCACAAGACTGCTGCCAACAAGGCCCCTAAGGGAGCCAAGGGTAGTCACGGCCGGTGCGGGAGGCCCCTGAAATGAAAGCAAGAAAACTAAGCAGCAGCACAAACCAGGGCGCAGTCCCGGCCGGTGCGCGAGACCCATTCAAACGGAAGCCACCTCACAAGACTGCTGCCAACAAGGCCCCTAAGGGAGCCAAGGGTAGTCACGGCCGGTGCGGGAGGCCCCTGAAATGAAAGCAAGAAAACTAAGCAGCAGCACAAACCAGGGCGCAGTCCCGGCCGGTGCGCGAGACCCATTCAAACGGAAGCCACCTCACAAGACTGCTGCCAACAAGGCCCCTAAGGGAGCCAAGGGTAGTCACGGCCGGTGCGGGAGGCCCCTGAAATGAAAGCAAGAAAACTAAGCAGCAGCACAAACCAGGGCGCAGTCCCGGCCGGTGCGCGAGACCCATTCAAACGGAAGCCACCTCACAAGACTGCTGCCAACAAGGCCCCTAAGGGAGCCAAGGGTAGTCACGGCCGGTGCGGGAGGCCCCTGAAATGAAAGCAAGAAAACTAAGCAGCAGCACAAACCAGGGCGCAGTCCCGGCCGGTGCGCGAGACCCATTCAAACGGAAGCCACCTCACAAGACTGCTGCCAACAAGGCCCCTAAGGGAGCCAAGGGTAGTCACGGCCGGTGCGGGAGGCCCCTGAAATGAAAGCAAGAAAACTAAGCAGCAGCACAAACCAGGGCGCAGTCCCGGCCGGTGCGCGAGACCCATTCAAACGGAAGCCACCTCACAAGACTGCTGCCAACAAGGCCCCTAAGGGAGCCAAGGGTAGTCACGGCCGGTGCGGGAGGCCCCTGAAATGAAAGCAAGAAAACTAAGCAGCAGCACAAACCAGGGCGCAGTCCCGGCCGGTGCGCGAGACCCATTCAAACGGAAGCCACCTCACAAGACTGCTGCCAACAAGGCCCCTAAGGGAGCCAAGGGTAGTCACGGCCGGTGCGGGAGGCCCCTGAAATGAAAGCAAGAAAACTAAGCAGCAGCACAAACCAGGGCGCAGTCCCGGCCGGTGCGCGAGACCCATTCAAACGGAAGCCACCTCACAAGACTGCTGCCAACAAGGCCCCTAAGGGAGCCAAGGGTAGTCACGGCCGGTGCGGGAGGCCCCTGAAATGAAAGCAAGAAAACTAAGCAGCAGCACAAACCAGGGCGCAGTCCCGGCCGGTGCGCGAGACCCATTCAAACGGAAGCCACCTCACAAGACTGCTGCCAACAAGGCCCCTAAGGGAGCCAAGGGTAGTCACGGCCGGTGCGGGAGGCCCCTGAAATGAAAGCAAGAAAACTAAGCAGCAGCACAAACCAGGGCGCAGTCCCGGCCGGTGCGCGAGACCCATTCAAACGGAAGCCACCTCACAAGACTGCTGCCAACAAGGCCCCTAAGGGAGCCAAGGGTAGTCACGGCCGGTGCGGGAGGCCCCTGAAATGAAAGCAAGAAAACTAAGCAGCAGCACAAACCAGGGCGCAGTCCCGGCCGGTGCGCGAGACCCATTCAAACGGAAGCCACCTCACAAGACTGCTGCCAACAAGGCCCCTAAGGGAGCCAAGGGTAGTCACGGCCGGTGCGGGAGGCCCCTGAAATGAAAGCAAGAAAACTAAGCAGCAGCACAAACCAGGGCGCAGTCCCGGCC
Source organism: Bombina bombina (assembly GCF_027579735.1). Taxonomy (NCBI): domain Eukaryota; kingdom Metazoa; phylum Chordata; class Amphibia; order Anura; family Bombinatoridae; genus Bombina; species Bombina bombina. Next base: position 818,244,493 of record NC_069504.1, read on the forward strand.
GGTGCGCGAGACCCATTCAAACGGAAGCCACCTCACAAGACTGCTGCCAACAAGGCCCCTAAGGGAGCCAAGGGTAGTCACGGCCGGTGCGGGAGGCCCCTGAAATGAAAGCAAGAAAACTAAGCAGCAGCACAAACCAGGGCGCAGTCCCGGCCGGTGCGCGAGACCCATTCAAACGGAAGCCACCTCACAAGACTGCTGCCAACAAGGCCCCTAAGGGAGCCAAGGGTAGTCACGGCCGGTGCGGGAGGCCCCTGAAATGAAAGCAAGAAAACTAAGCAGCAGCACAAACCAGGGCGCAGTCCCGGCCGGTGCGCGAGACCCATTCAAACGGAAGCCACCTCACAAGACTGCTGCCAACAAGGCCCCTAAGGGAGCCAAGGGTAGTCACGGCCGGTGCGGGAGGCCCCTGAAATGAAAGCAAGAAAACTAAGCAGCAGCACAAACCAGGGCGCAGTCCCGGCCGGTGCGCGAGACCCATTCAAACGGAAGCCACCTCACAAGACTGCTGCCAACAAGGCCCCTAAGGGAGCCAAGGGTAGTCACGGCCGGTGCGGGAGGCCCCTGAAATGAAAGCAAGAAAACTAAGCAGCAGCACAAACCAGGGCGCAGTCCCGGCCGGTGCGCGAGACCCATTCAAACGGAAGCCACCTCACAAGACTGCTGCCAACAAGGCCCCTAAGGGAGCCAAGGGTAGTCACGGCCGGTGCGGGAGGCCCCTGAAATGAAAGCAAGAAAACTAAGCAGCAGCACAAACCAGGGCGCAGTCCCGGCCGGTGCGCGAGACCCATTCAAACGGAAGCCACCTCACAAGACTGCTGCCAACAAGGCCCCTAAGGGAGCCAAGGGTAGTCACGGCCGGTGCGGGAGGCCCCTGAAATGAAAGCAAGAAAACTAAGCAGCAGCACAAACCAGGGCGCAGTCCCGGCCGGTGCGCGAGACCCATTCAAACGGAAGCCACCTCACAAGACTGCTGCCAACAAGGCCCCTAAGGGAGCCAAGGGTAGTCACGGCCGGTGCGGGAGGCCCCTGAAATGAAAGCAAGAAAACTAAGCAGCAGCACAAACCAGGGCGCAGTCCCGGCCGGTGCGCGAGACCCATTCAAACGGAAGCCACCTCACAAGACTGCTGCCAACAAGGCCCCTAAGGGAGCCAAGGGTAGTCACGGCCGGTGCGGGAGGCCCCTGAAATGAAAGCAAGAAAACTAAGCAGCAGCACAAACCAGGGCGCAGTCCCGGCCGGTGCGCGAGACCCATTCAAACGGAAGCCACCTCACAAGACTGCTGCCAACAAGGCCCCTAAGGGAGCCAAGGGTAGTCACGGCCGGTGCGGGAGGCCCCTGAAATGAAAGCAAGAAAACTAAGCAGCAGCACAAACCAGGGCGCAGTCCCGGCCGGTGCGCGAGACCCATTCAAACGGAAGCCACCTCACAAGACTGCTGCCAACAAGGCCCCTAAGGGAGCCAAGGGTAGTCACGGCCGGTGCGGGAGGCCCCTGAAATGAAAGCAAGAAAACTAAGCAGCAGCACAAACCAGGGCGCAGTCCCGGCCGGTGCGCGAGACCCATTCAAACGGAAGCCACCTCACAAGACTGCTGCCAACAAGGCCCCTAAGGGAGCCAAGGGTAGTCACGGCCGGTGCGGGAGGCCCCTGAAATGAAAGCAAGAAAACTAAGCAGCAGCACAAACCAGGGCGCAGTCCCGGCCGGTGCGCGAGACCCATTCAAACGGAAGCCACCTCACAAGACTGCTGCCAACAAGGCCCCTAAGGGAGCCAAGGGTAGTCACGGCCGGTGCGGGAGGCCCCTGAAATGAAAGCAAGAAAACTAAGCAGCAGCACAAACCAGGGCGCAGTCCCGGCCGGTGCGCGAGACCCATTCAAACGGAAGCCACCTCACAAGACTGCTGCCAACAAGGCCCCTAAGGGAGCCAAGGGTAGTCACGGCCGGTGCGGGAGGCCCCTGAAATGAAAGCAAGAAAACTAAGCAGCAGCACAAACCAGGGCGCAGTCCCGGCCGGTGCGCGAGACCCATTCATACGGAAGCCACCTCACAAGACTGCTGCCAACAAGGCCCCTAAGGGAGCCAAGGGTAGTCACGGCCGGTGCGGGAGGCCCCTGAAATGAAAGCAAGAAAACTAAGCAGCAGCACAAACCAGGGCGCAGTCCCGGCCGGTGCGCGAGACCCATTCAAACGGAAGCCACCTCACAAGACTGCTGCCAACAAGGCCCCTAAGGGAGCCAAGGGTAGTCACGGCCGGTGCGGGAGGCCCCTGAAATGAAAGCAAGAAAACTAAGCAGCAGCACAAACCAGGGCGCAGTCCCGGCCGGTGCGCGAGACCCATTCAAACGGAAGCCACCTCACAAGACTGCTGCCAACAAGGCCCCTAAGGGAGCCAAGGGTAGTCACGGCCGGTGCGGGAGGCCCCTGAAATGAAAGCAAGAAAACTAAGCAGCAGCACAAACCAGGGCGCAGTCCCGGCCGGTGCGCGAGACCCATTCAAACGGAAGCCACCTCACAAGACTGCTGCCAACAAGGCCCCTAAGGGAGCCAAGGGTAGTCACGGCCGGTACGGGAGGCCCCTGAAATGAAAGCAAGAAAACTAAGCAGCAGCACAAACCAGGGCGCAGTCCCGGCCGGTGCGCGAGACCCATTCAAAGGGAAGCCACCTCACAAGACTGCTGCCAACAAGGCCCCTAAGGGAGCCAAGGGTAGTCACGGCCGGTGCGGAGGCCCCTGAAATGAAAGCAAGAAAAATAAGCAGCAGCACAAACCAGAGCGCAGTCCCGGCAGGTGCGCGAGACCCATTCAAACGGAAGCCACCTCACAAGACTGCTGCCAAAAAGGCCCCTAAGGGAGCCAAGGGTAGTCACGGCCGGTGCGGGAGGCCCCTGAAATGAAAGCAAGAAAACTAAGCAGCAGCACAAACCAGGGCTCAGTCCTGGCCGGTGCGCGAGACCCATTCAAACGGAAGCCACCTCACAAGACTGCTGCCAACAAGGCCCCTAAGGGAGCCAAGGGTAGTCACGGCCGGTGCGGGAGGCCCCTGAAATGAAAACAAGAAAACTAAGCAGCAGCACAAACCAGGGCGCAGTCCCGGCCGGTGCGCAAGACCCATTCAAACGGAAGCCACCTCACAAGACTGCTGCCAACAAGGCCCCTAAGGGAGCCAAGGGTAGTCACGGCCGGTGCGGGAGGCCCCTGAAATGAAAGCAATAAAACTAAGCAGCAGCACAAACCAGGGCGCAGTCCCGGCCGGTGCGCGAGACCCATTCAAACGGAAGCCACCTCACAAGACTGCTGCCAACAAGGCCCCTAAGGGAGCCAAGGGTAGTCACGGCCGGTGCGGGAGGCCCCTGAAATGAAAGCAATAAAACTAAGCAGCAGCACAAACCAGGGCGCAGTCCCGGCCGGTGCGCGAGACCCATTCAAACGGAAGCCACCTCACAAGACTGCTGCCAACAAGGCCCCTAAGGGAGCCAAGGGTAGTCACGGCCGGTGCGGGAGGCCCCTGAAATGAAAGCAAGAAAACTAAGCAGCAGCACAAACCAGGGTGCAGTCCCGGCCGGTGCGCGAGACCCATTCAAACGGAAGCCACCTCACAAGACTGCTGCCAACAAGGCCCCTAAGGGAGCCAAGGGTAGTCACGGCCGGTGCGGGAGGCCCCTGAAATGAAAGCAAGAAAACTAAGCAGCAGCACAAACCAGGGCGCAGTCCCGGCCGGTGCGCGAGACCCATTCAAACGGAAGCCACCTCACAAGACTGCTGCCAACAAGGCCCCTAAGGGAGCCAAGGGTAGTCACGGCCGGTGCGGGAGGCCCCTGAAATGAAAGCAAGAAAACTAAGCAGCAGCACAAACCAGGGCGCAGTCCCGGCCGGTGCGCGAGACCCATTCAAACGGAAGCCACCTCACAAGACTGCTGCCAACAAGGCCCCTAAGGGAGCCAAGGGTAGTCACGGCCTGTGCGGGAGGCCCCTGAAATGAAAGCAAGAAAACTAAGCAGCAGCACAAACCAGGGCGCAGTCCCGGCCGGTGCGCGAGACCCATTCAAACGGAAGCCACCTCACAAGACTGCTGCCAACAAGGCCCCTAAGGGAGCCAAGGGTAGTCACGGCCGGTGCGGGAGGCCCCTGAAATGAAAGCAAGAAAACTAAGCAGCAGCACAAACCAGGGCGCAGTCCCGGCCGGTGCGCGAGACCCTTTCAAACGGAAGGCACCTCACAAGACTGCTGACAACAAGGCCCCTAAGGGAGCCAAGGGTAGTCACGGCCGGTGCGGGAGGCCCCTGAAATGAAAGCAAGAAAACTAAGCAGCAGCACAAACCAGGGCGCAGTCCCGGCCGGTGCGCGAGACCCATTCAAACGGAAGCCACCTCACAAGACTGCTGACAACAAGGCCCCTAAGGGAGCCAAGGGTAGTCACGGCCGGTGCGGGAGGCGCCTGAAATGAAAGCAAGAAAACTAAGCAGCAGCACAAACCAGGGCGCAGTGCCGGCCGGTGCGCGAGACCCATTCAAACGGAAGCCACCTCACAAGACTGCTGACAACAAGGCCCCTAAGGGAGCCAAGGGTAGTCACGGCCGGTGCGGGAGGCCCCTGAAATGAAAGCAAGAAAACTAAGCAGCAGCACAAACCAGGGCGCAGTCCCGGCCGGTGCGCGAGACCCATTCAAACGGAAGCCACCTCACAAGACTGCTGCCAACAAGGCCCCTAAGGGAGCCAAGGGTAGTCACGGCCGGTGCGGGAGGCCCCTGAAATGAAAGCAAGAAAACTAAGCAGCAGCACAAACCAGGGCGCAGTCCCGGCCGGTTCGCGAGACCCATTCAAACGGAAGCCACCTCACAAGACTGCTGCCAACAAAGGCCCCTAAGGGAGCCAAGGGTAGTCACGGCCGGTGCGGGAGGCCCCTGAAATGAAAGCAAGAAAACTAAGCAGCAGCACAAACCAGGGCGCAGTCCCGGCCGGTGCGCGAGTCCCAGTCAAACGGAAGCCACCTCACAAGACTGCTGCCAACAAGGCCCCTATGTGGGCCAAGGGTAGTCAGTTCCGGTGCGGAAGTCCCCTGAAAGGAAAGCAAAAAAACTAAGAAGCAGCACAAACCATGGCGCAGTCCTGGCTGGTGCGCGAGACCCATTCAAACGGAAGCCACCTCACAAAACTGCTGCCAACAAGGCCCCTAAGGGAGCCCAGGGTAGTCACGGCCGGTGTGGGAGACCCCTGAAATTAAATGAAAAAAAAAAAAAAACAACAACAAGAAAACAACCATCAGCACAAAACCAGGGTGTAGTAGCATCTGGTGCGCAAGATCGATTAAACCTATGACCTTTTCACCATACTGTTGCAAATAAAGCTCAGAAGAATGCCAGAGGTAGGCAAAGCCAGTACAGGAGACCACTGAAATAAAATTAAAAAGGAACCAAGCAGCAACACAAACCTGAGTGTAGACCTGGCCAGTGAGTGAGGACTTTTTAATCTAAGATACCTTCAAAGCTGATGAAAATCAGGTCCCAAAGGATAGGTTGTCTTGGATCGTGTGAGGGACCCCTGAAGTGAATGAGAAAAAAAAAACCAAAGCAACAGCACAACCACCGGTGTCCGTTAAAGCAGACGTGTTAAAGGACTTAACAACTGATAAATATATATTTATCTAAATTCATTGCAGTTTAATGAATAAGATAAATTCTCCACTGAATTATGTCTTGCAAATACTTTACAGGCTATGGCAGCAGATTAGCAAAGTGTTTAATACTTAAGTGTTAAGTAACACAGCATCAACCATATGCAGCCTGTTTCGCTATATTGGGACTCAGTCTCATTTAAATCAATATGGTTGATGCTGATGTATTTGAGTATTTCATCTTTTGCTATAGGGCTGCCTTTCAGATTGATAAGTGTATAAGTTGTTTGCTCTACATAATGCAGTGGAGAGATGATGAGCCCCAAATAGGCCAAACAGGCTGTCTATGGTTGGTGTTGTTGTTTGACTCAAGTATTAATTTTAACACTGTAAAGTAGGAGGATGAGAAATGGTGTTATCAGTCACAGAACTAGCAAAAAGCTTTAAGGCTTAAATCAATGCTTGAGTCAAATAACTTTACACCTACACCATACTGATGAGCCCCAAAAAGGGCGAAACAACCTGTCTATAGCTTGTTGTGTTGATGATGGTTTTCATATATGCAGTTTCACTCAATCTTTATCCCTTCTAATGTGAGAATAACATTTTCAATGCTGGATTTGAGAACAAGACTAATATTAAAGGGACAGTCTAGGCCAAAATAAACTTTCATGATTTAGATAGAGCATGTAATTTTAAACAATTTTCCAATTTACTTTTATCACCAATTTTGCTTTGTTCTCTTGGTATTCTTAGTTGAAAGCTTAACCTAGGAGGTTCATATGCTAATTTCTTAGACCTTGAAGCCCACCTCTTTCAGATTGCATTTTAACAGTTTTTCATCACTAGAGGGTGTTAGTTCACGTATTTCATATAGATAACACTGTGCTCGTGCACGAGAAGTTATCTGGGAGCAGGCACTGATTGGCTAGACTGCAAGTCTGTCAAAAGAACTGAAAAAAGGGGCAGTTTGCAGAGGCTTAGATACAAGATAATCACAGAGGTTAAAAGTGTATTAATATAACTGTGTTGGTTGTGCAAAACTGGGCAATGGGTAATAATGGGTAATAATGGGATTATCTATCTTTTAAAACAATAAAAATTCTGGTGTAGACTGTCCCTTTAATAGAATGAGAAACAACAAAATTAGTTTTAAAGATCATTTAACATTAACAATATAACAATAATCAAATTTAAATGACTTATGTACTATTTATTAGAGATTTATTTTGTGATGAATTAAATATAATACTTATGAAATTTAGACCTGTATCGATGTCAAGTACTGCTGCAAAATAGATACACATCCAAGTGTTTTTTTGCTGTCGCTATTGAAAGTGGAGAAATGCATTTGCTAGGCAAGCAGAAAAGAGTCAAGGAATGACTCTTGGTTCTTTGCCTCTTCACCAGCTGGTGATTACATGAAAATAAACATGCCAGCTTCCTGCTGATTATAATTATAACCAATGGGGGAAAGAGCATAAAGACAATGTTTATACTGCATAGTTGTTGAAGAACAAGCTCTCCCAGTTCAATAATCCTATTAGAGATTAGTGAGCATGAATACATATAGTGGAGCTATTAAAGAGCTGCAAACCCCAAAAAGTTAAAAGCTTTGCAGAGAACAAAATAAAACCCAATGATTCCTCATAGAAGTCTATTAATTATTTAAAATTTTTCCATAAGTAAGTTTAATTAAAATATATTTGGTTTCACACTCCTACCCAACCACTGGGTGGCACATGAGTGCCACCATGTTCTGTGCAGAACTAATTGTGGCTGGATGATTAATTCCCTACATCACAACTGTGCATGCAAGCTCTCTACCATGACACAGCAACATTTAGAGCATTACTACTATGATTATATTTTTTAATCTATGGAAATCCAAGCAATGCACAAAGGAGATGTGCCTAAATCCACTGAAAATGTGTTTATTGGTAACATGCAGGAAGACATCTCTATTCACATTGAAAGTGGATTTTAGTTCATCCTCTCTGTGAAGACACTTGCCCTATTCCTGATCCCTTTCTTACATCTGCAATAAACAAACACTAAGCACTAATGCCAACATTCTAACTGATACTTAGTGCAGATGATGACTGGTCACTGCACCTTTATCTTAAGGAGCAATTCTGAATAAGAAAAAAATATGCAGAAGCTCACTATGCAGAATGCTGTGATTAGAGTAGCCCACAAAAAGATTTACCCCTTATTTTAATAGCAGGTCACAACTGGATTTCTTGCTATATTGTTGTAAGTATATATAATAAAAAAATATATAATAATTTTATATACATTTATTAGTTTGTAACTACAAATGCAAAGTGACCTGACACTTTAACGCATTGAGGGTGAGTTTTTTTTTTAAAGCAAAGAATCAGAAAAAGGTGCCATACCAAATACAAGATGTACCATTTTAGAACTTGAGACACATAGCTGCAGATACAGACTTTAACAGTTATCAAAACTAAAAAGAGATGTTTGGCCTTAGCTGACTTAGCTAAAGATTTTATTTCATTTTTTCATGTATAATTTTAATTTTTGTATATACTTTAAGTAAATGTTTAAAAAATGATGTAAAATAGTGATGCAATGGTTATCTGGTGCAATTAATGTAAAGTTATAATAAATAAATAAAAAAATAAATACATAATTATTTGCAAAAGTTGTTGAGCCCCTGCCCGAGATTTGATTGGAGAGTTGTGTAATATAGTCCCATGTGCATACTAGGAAGTTTCAGAATAAAGGAAGAGAACAGTAAATGCTAAAGATTTATTCTTTCCATTACCAGGACACAATAACCACCTGCTACATCTGGCACGTGTGCGGTTGCAGCAACAGTCAGGTGGAGTTCACTAGAGGTACTTTCTGGTTATGGAACTGAGCCGTAAATTTAAAATGGCCTTTTAGACTTGGTCACAGTGAAGTAACTTTATTAAGCAGAAACTGTTAATGTACAGTATCACAGGTTTGACTCAAAGATTATAAAACTGGTTACCTGTGACCAGATAATCTATGCAGCATGCAGTCACACTGGAGGAAAAAAATATTTTAGGACACAAAAAGCAGACGAGCGCTAGTTCCAGTAAAGTAAGCGGACTCATAGAAACTCAGAAAACTTACAAATACTGTTGAGACTGACAAGAGACTGGATACTCATATATTGCTGTTACTGATAGGGCACACAGGTACACAGTAGGCATGCTGGTAACTGAATACACAACTACACTGTGACAGGCCAGCAACTGGATACTCAAGTACACTGTGGCTACAGGAGACAGGATAAGTAAATAATACAGTATTAGGAACATACATACTTAGCAAGTTAGCCTAGTTAAAGGGAAAGTCAACACCAGAATTTTTATTGTTTAAAAAGATAGATAATACCTTTATTACCTATTCCCCAGTTTTGCATAACCAACACAGTTATAATAATGCACATTTTATGTATATAATACCTTGTATCTAAGCCTCTGCAGACTGCCCCCTTATATCAGTTCTTTTGACAGATGTGCATTTTAGCCAATCAGTGCTCACTGCTCTGTATATTTTTGTGCGTGAGCTCAATGTTATCTATATGAAACACATGAACTAATGCCCTCTAGTGATAAAAAACTGTCAAAATGCATTTAGATTAGAGGCAACCTTTAAGATCTAAGAAATTGGCATATAAACCTCCTAGGTTTAGCTTTCAACTAAGAATACCAAAATAACAAAGCAAAATTGTTGATAAAGGAAATTGGAAAGTTGTTTAAAATGACATGCCCTATTTGAACCATAAAAGTTTTTTTGGGCCTTGACCACTTTAACATATGATAATCAGAAAATATAACATTAAAAATGTTATGAGCTGCTTATTCTATTTTCTTTATTTTATATGTTTAACCAAACATTTCCTTTTCTTTTACTGAACCCTTCTCTGAAACTGCAGATAATAAGTTACACAAACATATAACTTTGTTTTGGCTTTTCTCATATCTAAATATCTTAAAATCAAGGCCTCTTTGTCTAGTATTATTTTTCCAACCCAATTAGCCTCTGGCCAAATTCCGAGAAAGCATATCTTACTAATTCTAACATAGAGAACCTGATTTTTTTACAACCACTAATCACATGAAATTTATTAGCCAATTGTTATCAGCCAATTAGCTCTCTGCTTTGTAAGGAACTGTAATAGTATAAAAATGCATGTAGATGAAAATGTGTTAGTCTTGCGTTGCTGTGTTTTGTGCTGGGACTCTGTTGCAACAATGTAATAAAGATAACCTCTCCTGAGGTGAGCCCTTGTTTGTTTAATATCTGGTCTGGACCTCTTTATTACTGCACATGAGACAAGCTCACTCACGACAAAATGTTATAAGAAAATGTAAATATTTGCTCACTAGTAGGCAAATGAGAATGTTAATATAATATAGTAATAAATACAGGAAAATGAGAGAACAGAGGGGCGCCTCATGTGTGCATTAGCTGATGCTAAGTCTGATAAACGTGTTGCATTACATGTAACCATTGCTTGTTACTGGTTTTAATATTGTTTTAAATAAACTAACTTGTTTTACACAAGCTCTGGTTCAGCACCTTCTTGAGCAGTATTTTACTGTTCCTGACTATTTTTGGAAACCAATATACACCGTGTGTGGCAGGATACCCCTCCACTGGTCAATCTGCACCTGGAGAGGGTTAGCCGGTACACCTGAAGTTACCAGCCAGCTTCTACTAGTACATAAGTGTACTTGGGCAGAATGTGAGTACCCATTTTGCATTGCCTGTTTGAATTATTCTGACATACTGATGCACACATGAGGCGCCCCTCTGTTCTCTCATTTTCCTGTAGCTACTTCCGGACAAGTCTGTGAGGAGGAGAGCAGCTTTTATCCTTTTAAGATCTATTATTAGATCTTATGGTTTGATCTTATGGTCTGATGAATATCCTATATTAACATTTGTCTTTATCAATGTTTTTAAAAAAAATAAAATAATTGTATTAAGTATACATAAAATTATTTTGGTATATAGAGCATTAGAGTGCCCCCTCAAACAAAAACAGAATTTATGCTTACCTGATAAATTACTTTCTCCAACGGTGTGTCCGGTCCACGGCGTCATCCATAACTTGTGGGAATATTTCTTCCCCAACAGGAAATGGCAAAGAGTACAGCAAAAGCTGTCCATATAGTCCCTCCTAGGCTCCGCCCACCCCAGTCATTCGACCGACGGACAGGAGAAAAAAACAGGAGAAACTATAGGGTGCCGTGGTGACTGTAGTTAAAGAAATAAATTTATCAAACCTGATTAAAAAACCAGGGTGGGCCGTGGACTGGACACACCGTTGGAGAAAGTAATTTATCAGGTAAGCATAAATTCTGTTTTCTCCAACATTGGTGTGTCCGGTCCACGGCGTCATCCATAACTTGTGGGAACCAATACCAAAGCTTTAGGACACGGATGAAGGGAGGGAGCCAATCAGGTTACCTAAACGGAAGGCACCACGGCTTGCAAAACCTTTCTCCCAAAAATAGCCTCAAAGTATCAAATTTGTAGAATTTGGCAAAAGTGTGCAGGGAAGACCAAGTCGCTGCCTTACATATCTGATCAACAGAAGCCTCGTTCTTGAAGGCCCATGTGGAAGCCACAGCCCTAGTAGAGTGAGCTGTGACTCTTTCAGGAGGCTGCCGTCCGGCAGTCTCATAAGCCAATCGGATGATGCTCTTCAGCCAAAAGGAAAGAGAGGTAGCAGTAGCTTTTTGGCCTCTCCTTTTACCAGAATAGACGACAAACAGAGAAGATGTTTGTCTGAAATCCTTTGTTGCTTCTAGATAAAACTTTAAAGCACGGACTACATCTAAATTGTGTAACAAACGTTCCTTCTTTGAAACTGGATTCGGACACAAAGAAGGTACAACTATTTCCTGGTTAATATTCTTGTTGGAAACAACCTTTGGAAGAAAACCAGGTTTTGTACGCAAAACGACCTTATCTGAATGGAACACCAGATAGGGCGGAGTACACTGCAGAGCAGATAACTCAGAAACTCTTCTAGCAGAAGAAATAGCAACTAAAAACAAAACTTTCCAAGATAACAACTTAAAGGGGCAGTATACTGTAAAATAGTTTTTCCCTTAATGTGTTTACAATTGCTTTTTTTACCAACTGCAGAGTAAAAAATGTATGACAATTAGCTTTTTATTGCTTATTTGTGTATATTAAAGCTCTGATTTTGTGTTTTGAAGCCAGAACCTAATAAAATGGGTTGAGCTTGTAGGTATAATCCGATCTCATTACTGTATCACATTGTGCAAATATACCTGCTTCTTTATCTTATATCTGTCCTTAAAACAATCACCAGTACTTTGAGAGAACAATGGAAAATCAACATTTTATTACCTTATCTCTGCTATATCGCACTGGGAGTGTAATTTCTGCTGCTGGCTGTGTTTACAAAGCTTATCTATAGCTGGTACGCGCGGCCACAAACTTTCAGAATAGGTGGGGATACCACATGCTAAATCAACAATTTCAAATGCCAATATAAGGGTAAAGGAGCTACTTGTAAACAATTTAATACACTCCAGCAGGTAAAGTGGATCATTGGGAACAAATTAAAGGGGAGAACATTTTTGAGTAAACTGTCCCTTTAATATCTATGGAATGTAAAGGTTCAAACGGAACCCCTTGGAGAACTGAAAGAACTAAATTTAAACTCCAGGGAGGAGTCAACGGCCTGTAAACAGGCTTGATCCTGACCAAAGCCTGAACAAAGGCTTGAACATCTGGCACAGCAGTCGTTTGTGTAACAAGACAGATAAAGCAGAAATCTGTCCCTTTAGAGAACTCGCTGATAATCCCTTATCCAAACCCTCTTGTAGGAAGGAAAGGATCCTAGGAATTTTAATCTTACTCCATGAGAATCCCTTGGATTCACACCAACAGATATATCTTTTCCATATTTTATGGTAAATCTTTCTAGTTACAGGTTTTCTGGCTTGTACCAGAGTATCTATCACAGAATCCGAAAACCCACGCTTAGATAAAATCAAGCGTTCAATTTCCAAGCCGTCAGCTGGAGAGAGACTAGATTTGGATGTTCGAATGGACCCTGTACCAGAAGATCTTGTCTCAAAGGTAGCTTCCATGGTGGAGCCGATGACATATTCACCAGGTCTGCATACCAAGTCCTGCGTGGCCACGCAGGAGCTATCAAAATCACCGAGGCCCTCTCCTGTTTGATCCTGGCTACCAGCCTGGGAATGAGAGGAAACGGTGGAAACACATAAGCTAGGTTGAAGGTCCAAGGCGCTACTAATGCATCCACTAGAGTCGCCCTGGGATCCCTGGATCTGGACCCGTAGCAAGGAACTTTGAAGTTCTGACGAGACGCCATCAGATCCATGTCTGGAATGCCCCATAATTGCGTCAACTGGGCAAATATCTCCGGGTGGAGTTCCCACTCCCCCGGGTGGAATGTCTGACGACTCAGATAATCCGCCTCCCAGTTTTCCACTCCTGGGATGTGGATCGCAGATAGATGGCAGGAGTGATCCTCCGCCCATTTTATGATCTTGGTCACTTCTCTCATCGCTAGGGAACTCCTTGTTCCCCCCTGATGGTTGATGTAGGCAACTGTCGTCATGTTGTCTGATTGGAATCTTATGAATCTGGCCTTTGATAGCTGAGGCCAAGCCCTGAGAGTATTGAATATCGCTCTCAGTTCCAGAATGTTTATCGGGAGAAGAGATTCTTCCCGAGACCATAGACCCTGAGCCTTCAGGGAGTCCCAGACCGCGCCCCAGCCCACTAGACTGGCGTCGGTCGTGACGATGACCCACTCTGGTCTGCGGAAGCTCATTCCCTGGGACAGATGATCCTGGGTTAGCCACCAACGTAGTGAGTCTCTGGTCTCCTCATCTACTTGGATAACTGGAGACAAGTCTGTATAGTCCCCATTCCACTGTTTGAGCATGCACAGTTGTAATGGTCTTAGATGAATTCGCGCAAAAGGAACTATGTCCATTGCTGCAACCATCAATCCTACTACTTCCATGCACTGAGCTATGGAAGGTCGAGGAACAGAGTGAAGAACTTGACAAGCGTTTAGAAGCTTTGACTTTCTGACATCTGTCAGGAAAATCTTCATTTCTAACGAATCTATTATTGTCCCCAAGAAGGGGACTCTTGTCGACGGAGACAGGGAACTTTTTTCTATGTTCACCTTCCAGCCGTGAGATCTGAGAAAGGCCAGAACGATGTCTGTGTGAGCCTTTGTCCTTGAAAGAGACGACGCTTGTATCAGAATGTCGTCCAAGTAAGGTGCCACTGCAATGCCCCTTGGTCTTAGAACCGCTAGAAGGGCTCCGTGTACCTTTGTGAAAATCCTTGGAGCCGTGGCTAGCCCGAATGGGAGAGCCACAAACTGGTAATGTTTGTCCAGAAAGGCGAACCTTAGGAACTGGTGATGATCTTTGTGGATAGGAATATGTAGATACGCATCCTTTAAATCCACGGTAGTCATAAATTGACCCTCCTGGATTGAGGGTAAAATCGTTCGGATAGTTTCCATTTTGAACGATGGTACTTTGAGAAATTTGTTTAGGATATTTAAATATAGAATTGGTCTGAAGGTTCCCTCTTTTTTGGGAACTACAAACAGATTTGAGTAAAAACCCCGTCCTTGTTCCACAATTGGAACTGGGTGTATCACTCCCATTTTTAACAGGTCTTCTACACAATGTAAGAATGCCTGTCTCTTTATTTGGTTTAAAGATAAGTGAGACATGTGGATCCTTCCCCTTGGGGGTAGTTCCTTGAATTCCAGAAGATAACCCTGAGAAACTATTTCTAGTGCCCAGGGACCCTGAACATCTCTTGCCCAAGCCTGAGCGAAGAGAGAGAGTCTGCCCCCTACTAGATCCGGTCCCGGATCGGGGGCTGCTCCTTCATGCTGTTTTGGTAGCAGCAGCAGGCTTCTTGGCCTGTTTACCCTTGTTCCAGCCTTGCATCGGTTTCCAAGCTGGTTTGGTCTGTGAAGCATTACCCTCTTGTCTAGAGGCTGCAGAGTTGGAGGTCGGTCCGTTCCTGAAATTGCGAAAGGAACGAAAATTAGACTTATTCTTGGCCTTGAAGGGCCTATCTTGTGGGAGGGCATGGCCCTTACCCCCAGTGATGTCTGAGATAATCTCTTTCAACTCTGGTCCAAAAAGGGTTTTACCCTTGAAGGGGATATTAAGCAATTTTGTCTTGGAAGATACATCCGCTGACCAAGACTTTAGCCAGAGCGCTCTGCGCGCCACAATTGCAAACCCAGAATTTTTCGCCGCTAATCTAGCTAACTGCAAAGCGGCATCTAAAATAAAGGAATTAGCTAACTTGCGTGTAAGTGCGTGTATTCTGTCCATAACCTCCTCATACGGAGTCTCTCTATTAAGCGACTTTTCTAGTTCCTCGAACCAGAACCACGCTGCTGTAGTGACAGGAACAATGCACAAAATGGGTTGTAGGAGGTAACCTTGCTGAACAAAAATCTTTTTAAGCAAACCCTCCAATTTTTTATCCATAGGATCTTTGAAAGCACAATTATCCTCGATAGGAATAGTAGTGCGCTTGTTTAGTGTAGAAACTGCCCCCTCGACCTTAGGGACTGTCTGCCATAAGTCCTTTCTGGGGTCGACCATAGGAAATAATTTCTTAAATATAGGAGGGGGAACAAAAGGTATGCCGGGCTTCTCCCACTCCTTGTTCACTATGTCCGCCACCCGCTTGGGTATAGGAAAAGCGTCGGGGTGCACCGGAACCTCTAGGAACTTGTCCATCTTACACAATTTTTCTGGAATGACCAGGTTGTCACAATCATCCAGAGTAGATAAAACCTCCTTAAGCAGTGCGCGGAGGTGCTCTAATTTAAATTTAAATGTCACAACATCAGGTTCTGCCTGTTGAGAAATTCTACCTGAATCTGAAATTTCCCCATCTGACAAAACCTCCCTCATGGCCCCTTCAGAGTGGTGTGAGGGTATGACAGAACAATTATCATCAGTGCCCTCCTGCTCTACAGTGTTTAAAACAGAGCAATCGCGCTTTCTCTGAAATGCAGGCATTTTGGATAAAAAATTAGCTATGGATTTATCCATTACTGTCGCCAATTGTTGCATAGTAACAAGCATTGGCGCGCTAGAAGTACTAGGCGTCTCCTGCGTGGGCAAAACTGGTGTAGACACAGAGTGAGATGAAGCAGAACTATCTTTACTCTCTTCATCTGATGAATCATCTTGGGCAACCTTACTATCTGTGGCAGTACTGTCCTTACTTTGTTTGGACGCTATGGCACAATTATCACACAATTTGGAAGGGGGAGACACATTGGCTTCCATACATACAGAACATAGCTTATCTGAAGGTACAGACATGTTAAACAGGCTTAAACTTGTCAATAAAGTACAAAAAAACGTTTTAATTAAAACCGTTACTGTCTCTTTAAATTTTAAACAGGGCACACTTTATTACTGAATATGTGAAAAACAATGAAGGAATTGTTCAAATTTTACCAAATCAAATTTCACCACAGTGTCTTAAAGCATTCAAAGTATTGCACCCAAAATTTCAGAGCTTTAACCCTAAAAATGAAGAAACCGGAGCTGGTTACAGTTTTAACCCCTCTACAGTCCCAGCTACAGCCTTTGCTGCGACTTTACCAAACCCAGGGGGGAATACGATACCAAATGAAGCCTTCTAGGAACCTTTTCAACTACTTTCTGATCCACACACATGCAGCTGCATGTCCTGCTCTCAAAAGTAACTGCGCAGTAATGGCGCGAAAATGAGGCTCAGCCTACTACAGTGAAGGCCCTTCCTGACTGAAAAGGTGTCTAAACCAGTGCCTGACGTTAAAAAACGTTCCCCAAAGTTTATAAGTGTGAAATTCAAGTTCAATCTGAATAAAATGCCCAAATAAAGCAATCGATCATGCCCATAAAAGTGTCTACCAGTTTTATAGCCCATATTAAGCCCTTTATTCTGTTTGAGACTAAGAAAATGGCTTACCGGTCCCCATGAGGGGAAATGACAGCCTTCCAGCATTACACAGTCTTGTTAGAAATATGGCTAGTCATACCTTAAGCAGAAAAGTCTGCTAACTGTTTCCCCCAACTGAAGTTATTTCATCTCAACAGTCCTATGTGGAAACAGCAAACGATTTTAGTTACTGCTGCTAAAATCATATTCCTCTCACAAACAGAACTCTTCATCTTTTTCTGTTTCAGAGTAAATAGTACATACCAGCACTATTTTAAAATAACAAACTCTTGATAGTAGAATAAAAAACTACAACTAAACACCACATACTCTTAACCATCTCCGTGGAGATGTTGCCTGTGCAACGGCAAAGAGAATGACTGGGGTGGGCGGAGCCTAGGAGGGACTATATGGACAGCTTTTGCTGTACTCTTTGCCATTTCCTGTTGGGGAAGAGATATTCCCACAAGTTATGGATGACGCCATGGACCGGACACACCAATGTTGGAGAAATGGTATTTATCATTTTTATATTAATAAATAGCTTGTTAGATCGAGACTATATACACAAATATTTTATATCCAATAATTAGTTTAAGGCCATGAATAAATTACTATGCTAACTATAGATGGACAAATAAGAACATCAGTGTAATGTATTAAGCAGTAACTTGCCAGAGGAGATTCAGAAATAAAATGCACTTAAAAGAAAAATACATTAGTTTAGTTTATTTTTTTATATACTAAAATTATTTAGTAAGACCAAGAATAAATGAGTCTACTAAGTAATAGCAAACAAGGTTTAAATATTTATACATGGCGCATCCAGACACACATATGACAATGGTAGTAGCAGCTGCATCCCTTGCACCCCTAGCACTTCTGTCTATACTTAAACAAACAGACAAACCTCCACTAGCAAATGTAACCCAACGTGTATACTCCTCAGCATCTCTGTTTACCCATTCACTCTTATTATCCTCTCCTGGGCTTCCCAGAGTTGCTAATTGGAAGGTAAATTAAATCATTTTACTTATTTAGAAAGTGAAATAAAACATCATATAACCATGGATTCAAGTACAGCGCACTCTTGGAAGAGTAATATTTAAAGGGATAGTCAACACTAAAAAGGTAATTGTTTAAAAAGTTAGATAATGCCTTTACTACCCATTACACAGCTTTGCACAACCAACATCGTTAAATTAATATACTTCATAACATTTAAACCTCTAAATGTCTGCCTGTTTCTAAGCCACTATAAACAGCCTCTTAATCACATGCTTTTTATTTGCTTTTCACAACAGGAGACTGCTAGTTCATGTGGGCCATATAGATAACATTGTGCTCACACCCGTGGGTTCTTCACAACACAGCTAAAATGCAAGTCAATAGATAATAAATAAAAAGTCATGTGATCAAGGGGCTGTCAAAAGAGGCTTAGATAGAAGGTAATCACAGAGTTTAAAAGTATAATAATATAACCATGTTCACTGTGCAAAACGGGGGAATGGGTAATAAAGGGATTATCTATCTTTTAAAACAATAAAAGTTTTTAGTTGACTGTCCCTTTAACTTAAAAGGGCATTTTAGTCTAAATACACATAGGTCTATGCACCAATCGCCAGCTTTGTAGGCTTTAAACAACTAGAAAAGGAATTGGATCAATGTGTAAAATATGTATGGCTGGTGGTTTTTCTAATTACAGTATATTTGGAACTCGGAACAAATATAACAGGGCCACAAAGCCCCAGTAACATTTAGACTAGAATGTCCGTTTAGCTTGTATTTAAAATATCACTTGCTAAAAGCTAAAGCCAAAAGCTACCAACCGTGTGTAACAGTGTTGGTTAATTAAACGGACAGTCTAGACCCAATACTTATTCTTTATTACTTATTGTTACATACCAGACAAGCATCTTGCAATGGGCTCCACATCTATAAGTTTGTAATAATGGCATGAAACTTTTAATTGATCATTATTTGTTAGCAGCTGAAAATGGCCGCCAATCTTTGAACCACAGCTTTCTTCTTGTCCCGTTAGCTGTTCTCTTGTATGACAGTTTAGTGGTGCACGTTTAATATCTTTTAGTTAGCTATTTCAAATTACACATGCACAAACTAGCTTGTGCAAGTAGGAAAACTTATTCATGAGTCGGTCATGATTGGAGAAACTTAACATATCAAAATACACATGCAATTGGTGGGCGGGGTTTGGTAGCTATTTTCAACTCCTAAAAAACTATGAACATGATTGTAAATACTTCTCTGGGATCCCCTTTGTTCAGAAATAGCAGACATATATGGCTTTGGCGTTGCTTTTTGGTAATTATAAGACCGCTAAATGCCGCTGCGCACCACACGTGTATTATGCCCAGCAGTGCAGGGGTTAATTAGGTCATTTGTAGGGAGCGTGCAGGGTTAATTTTAGCTTTAGCGTAGAGATCAGCCTCCCACCTGACACATCCCACCCCCTGATCCCTCCCAAACAGCTCCCTTCCCTCCCCCACCCCACAATTGCCCCCGCCAGTACTAAAATAAAAGGTGTATTTAAAAAATAAAAAAAAAATTGATCTAGGCCCATCTTGGTATATTTCATGCTACCATTTCACCGCTAAATGCGATTAAATAAAAAAAAACGTAAAATTTTTCACAATTTTAGGTTTCTCACTGAAATTATTTACAAACAACTTTTGCAAGCATGGCCGTGTCCTTAAGGGGTTAAACATAAAAATGTTAACCATTAATAGTCACATTAAGTTACCAAACCAGCTCTCTATTATTAGAATCTGAAGGCACTGTATGACTTACTATTATTTACAATTATTCAAAATCTAATAGCAAGATACAAGGATAAAAATAACTATATTCCCCCTAAAAAGACAGGGACTTCACCACTTGTAAAAAATTACAAATTACATACATACACATACAAAATTACATACATTACAAACCTACATACATACGTATACACCTATACACATACACACATGCATATATATATATATATATATATATATATATATATATATATAGAGACTTCAATTTAGTGCACTCTCACTGGCCAACCCAGACACAGACCAGGGTGCTTAACGGAATGAACAATCTGAATAGGAATAAGCACTCACTGGATTTCAAAACAACAAATATTTATTCGGCAGTGACGTTTCGGGGCATTCACCCCTTCCTCAGACAACCCAAAATGTGAAACAAGCAATGTTAAATAATGACTCAAACCCCTCCCCCATCAAATTTCAGCCAATCAAAATACATCCAAAGCAATCAATAGGGGATGTATGTTAAACAAAAACAATTACATATCTGTATAATGTCCACAAAGTGTATACTTTTAAAAAACACGTGTAGTATATCAATATATAGTGTAATGTAATAATGTGTCAGTGACAGTGAAGTGGGTGGCTATGGAATATGCTAACAGATAATAAATAATAAATCTGCCTTCTTATAATACACACTGTAATCAAAACATGAGGTGTTCACTAGACTTATTGTTACAAAGAGAAGTGGCTTATTTGTACCGCATATAAAGTGCTCAGAGACATTTACTCACTTAACTGCAAAGCAACTTACTGTTCATAAAAAGCATCTAATTTAGATAATCCTCAAAGGGTATGGATACTCCGCCATTAGCTATCACGCTAACCACCGCATGGTCTGAGGGGGCGTGTACCCATTTGGTTAATCTAGCCTAGAGTTGATTTAGACATATGTGGTGTCCTGGATATCTCACCAGTTTGCATGCTCAGACCCCTATTAAGAAATCACAGGATTTAGATCATCCCCATTATACTCTGTGATTTTCCATTTTGAGAGTAGCTAGGGATCCAGTCATTATGTCTAGAGCAAGTCAGTATGTCTAGAGCAGGACATTTTTGATCCAATAATTAACTTATATATTGGCCTTTGTAGCATTAGAACACACGGCTCATAATTTAGATTCGTGCCAGATTTTGGATTGAATAATTTGTGGCTATATACTCCTCAATTTTTGACGTAATGATCCCCTCTAGAATATTTAATTACATCCACTATAGTCTTAGAGATCTGTTTAGAGTATATTATGCATCAGCTAGCTTTATTTCTCACGACCGCTGACAGTTCTATCACTGGATAACTCTCAATGTGTTAGTTTATAGTTAACCGCATATATAGTTGCCACACAAGTATGTTCTCAACAAGCTAAGCATTATTCGATCAGATTATGACACTAGTTATGCTTACATACTGATCTTTATATCGTTAAAGTGTTTGTTGGGTTGCCATGGTGACCTATTGCAGACCTATGCAGTATGGCCTCGTTCTGGTGTGCTTGGTGACGCCGCGGCAGGTTGCTATGGCAACGCATAACAACGCTTAGGGCATTGATTTCCAGGAGCGGTTCAAGATGCTAACCCGGATGCTGACACGCCCCCTCAGACCATGCGGTGGTTAGCGTGATAGCTAATGGCGGAGTATCCATACCCTTTGAGGATTATCTAAATTAGATGCTTTTTATGAACAGTAAGTTGCTTTGCAGTTAAGTGAGTAAATGTCTCTGAGCACTTTATATGCGGTACAAATAAGCCACTTCGCTTTGTAACAATAAGTCTAGTGAACACCTCATGTTTTGATTACAGTGTGTATTATAAGAAGGCAGATTTATTATTTATTATCTGTTAGCATATTCCATAGCCACCCACTTCACTGTCACTGACACATTATTACATTACACTATATATTGATATACTACACATGTGTTTTTTAAAAGTATACACTTTGTGGACATTATACAGATATGTAATTGTTTTTGTTTAACATACATCCCCTATTGATTGCTTTGGATGTATTTTGATTGGCTGAAATTTGATGGGGGAGGGGTTTGAGTCATTATTTAACATTGCTTGTTTCACATTTTGGGTTGTCTGAGGAAGGGGTGAATGCCCCGAAACGTCACTGCTGAATAAATATTTGTTGTTTTGAAATCCAGTGAGTGCTTATTCCTATTCAGATTATATATATATATATATATATATATATAAAACACACACCTACATACATACAAAATTACATACATACACACCTACATACATAAATACATACATATACACCTATATACATACATATACCTACATGTACATATATACATACACATACATACAGGGAGTGCAGAATTATTAGGCAAGTTGTATTTTTGAGGATTAATTTTATTATTGAACAACAACCATGTTCTCAATGAACCCAAAAAACTCATTAATATCAAAGCTGAATAGTTTTGGAAGTAGTTTTTAGTTTGTTTTTAGTTATAGTTATTTTAGGGGGATATCTGTGTGTGCAGGTGACTATTACTGTGCATAATTATTAGGCAACTTAACAAAAAACAAATATATACCCATTTCAATTATTTATTTTTACCAGTGAAACCAATATAACATCTCAACATTCACAAATATACATTTCTGACATTCAAAAACAAAACAAAAACAAATCAGTGACCAATATAGCCACCTTTTTTTGCAAGGACCCTCAAAAGCCTGCCAGCCATGGATTCTGTCAGTGTTTTGATCTGTTCACCATCAACATTGCGTGCAGCAGCAACCACAGCCTCCCAGACACTGTTCAGAGAGGTGTACTGTTTTCCCTCCTTGTAAATCTCACATTTGATGATGGACCACAGGTTCTCAATGGGGTTCAGATCAGGTGAACAAGGAGGCCATGTCATTAGATTTTCTTCTTTTATACCCTTTCTTGCCAGCCACGCTGTGGAGTACTTGGACGCGTGTGATGGAGCATTGTCCTGCATGAAAATCATGTTTTTCTTGAAGGATGCAGACTTCTTCCTGTACCACTGCTTGAAGAAGGTGTCTTCCAGAAACTGGCAGTAGGACTGGGAGTTGAGCTTGACTCAATCCTCAACCCAAAAAGGCCCCACAAGCTCATCTTTGATGATACCAGCCCAAACCAGTACTCCACCTCCACCTTGCTGGCGTCTGAGTCGGACTGGAGCTCTCTGCCCTTTACCAATCCAGCCACGGGCCCATCCATCTGGCCCATCAAGACTCACTCTCATTTCATCAGTCCATAAAACCTTAGAAAAATCAGTCTTGAGATATTTCTTGGCCCAGTCTTGACGTTTCAGCTTGTGTGTCTTGTTCAGTGGTGGTCGTCTTTCAGCCTTTCTTACCTTGGCCATGTCTCTGAGTATTGCACACCTTGTGCTTTTGGGCACTCCAGTGATGTTGCAGCTCTGAAATATGGCCAAACTGGTGGCAAGTGGCATCTTGGCAGCTGCACGCTTGACTTTTCTCAGTTCATGGGCAGTTATTTTGCGCCTTGGTTTTTCCACACGCTTCTTGCGACCCTGTTGACTATTTTGAATGAAACGCTTGATTGTTCGATGATCACGCTTCAGAAGCTTTGCAATTTTAAGAGTGCTGCATCCCTCTGCAAGATATCTCACTATTTTTGACTTTTCTGAGCCTGTCAAGTCCTTCTTTTGACCCATTTTGCCAAAGGAAAGGAAGTTGCCTAATAATTATGCACACCTGATATAGGGTGTTGATGTCATTAGACCACACCCCTTCTCATTACAGAGATGCACATCACCTAATATGCTTAATTGGTAGTAGGCTTTCGAGCCTATACAGCTTGGAGTAAGACAACATGCATAAAGAGGATGATGTGGTCAAAATACTAATTTGCCTAATAATTCTGCACTCCCTGTACATATACCTACATACATATACATACATTGATACACCTACATACATACATGCACATTTATATACGTACATACACACATATATCCAAACACATACAAATACACACATACATTTACACCTTTCAGCCCTTCCCAGTCCAACACCTTGTCATATACCATATGTTTTTTATTTCACTGTTAAAACATTTATTTCAATATAAAAACTTTATTTTACATTTAAAATTAATATTACAAATAAATAAATGAATAAATATATATACAGTTTATATACTGAACAAAAAACAAGCACTCTCTGGTCTTTTTAAAATTAATCTTTTACTGTGAAAAGGAGTCTGAGGAAGGGGATAATTTGTCCCCGAAACGTCACTACTTTTCACAGTAAAGGATTAATTTTAAAAAGACCAGAGAGTGCAAGTTTTTTGTTCTGCTGTACTCACTCTGCACTAGCACCCTGACAGTTGTTTTATTGAGTGAGAGTATATATATATGTATATATATATATATATATATATATATATATATGGAAATACTTTGATACATTATACATGTGTTTTGTTATGTATATATTCTAGCCTTAAAGGGATAGAAAAGTCAAAATTAAACTTGCATAATGCAGAAAGAGCATATAATTGTAAGACACTTTTAAATTCACTTCTATTATCAAATGTGCTTTGTTCTCTTGGTATCCATTGTTGCAAAATAATACGCACATATCAAACAGTGGGAGCTGGAAGCGGATTGGTGCCTGTACACATTAGCAGGGCCGCCACTAGAAATTTTGGGCCCCCTGACTCGACCATTGATCAGGGCCCCCCCCCCCTCCTTTGACATGTGCAATTTTTGACCAAGTGACTAAAACGTATATGCACTTTATTCTTAATTGTCTATTTAAACTTGGAAATGTTGTAAAGGTAGTAACATATACACACACACACAGACACACTGATACACTGAAACACACAAACACACTCACACATAAGGATTCACATATAGACACTCTAGCAGACACGCAAAGAAACACACTCAGACACAGAAACCCAAACAGACACTTAGCACTTGTTTACATTGCCCTGACAAGTAATGAGGTAAACTACAGTTTTGTAAAAAAAAAAAAAGGAGATTTAGAAAACAAAATATGGAGTTCTGATTATCTTTTTGTAAAGGAAGATGACAACTAAATTATGACAACAGCATTCAGTGGCTGAAAGGAAGGGCCCTGAACTGCCTAAACAATAATTTAAAGGTTAAATGGTGGAGTGGTTACTTCTGGAAAGGTCTTGTTAGTCTCAAAGTCTGTAGAAAGATGTGAATAATTAGTAGTAAGGGCAAAATGTCCTAAAAAGGAACAGACAATGGACACACACAAACTCAAACTTGCACATACACCCAAGGAAACACCGACAGAGACAGCCTCAGAAAACACCCAAAGACAGATACACACATACACACACAGAGACACCCACAGAAAACACCCAAAGACATACACATACACACAGAGAGACAACCACATGAAAAACACAGAAAGACATACATACACACACAGTCACTGAGACATCCACAGAAAACACACAGACATACACACACCCTCACAGAGATACCCACAGAAAACACAGACATACATACATACACACACACAAACACCCTCACAGAAACACCCATAGAAAAAGCTCAAAGACATTTGCACACACCCTCACAGACATCCACAGAAAATGCACCAAGACATACACACTCACCCTCACAGAGAAATCCACAGATAAAAAATACATACACATAGAGACACAAACCAAAGCACAAAGACATAAACACATACACCCACAGAAACACTCACAGGAGGAAACATTTATGCACCTTGCATCCCCTAAATCTACAGTGTGTGACATGCATGATAAAAAAAATGCAAAAATTAAGAGATCACTTTTTAAAGAATCATATTTGTAAATGTGCAAACAAAAATAATTCTGTGAATTCAAAATTGTACATTAATGAGCTGGGTAGATGGCTAGATGAAGAAAAGTACCTTTAAAAGGTTGACATATGTTTGTTTGTTTTTTTCCCAATTTCCCCAACCAAGAGCACCACTTCAAATATAGTGTACAAATTTTCCCATCTGTCAGCTGCACTTATGGATTTTGAAAATGCTGTACTCTATATGGTCTTGGTGGGACCATAAGCTGTGGTACTCATACCATTAGATCTGGTTAAATGCAGGATTTAGGCTTGTTGGTATGTATTTCAAAACTAAGTCAGCTGTAGTGTAAACTGAACAGTTTTAAGTTAACCTGTCTCATTTCAAACACTGAGCAATCTTAGTCTGAGAGTAAAAATTTTTATGCAGATGTAAAAATCTTAGATAAAGTGCCTCCTTGCATCTGGAAAGTCCTTGCATAAAGGGGCAGTAAACTGGAATGTAATATATATATATATATATATATATATATATATATATATATATATATATATATATAAAAGAAAAGGAGACGCACTCGCCGGGTCTTAACAAATGATGTGTATAATCAACCAGTGACTGAGAAAAATAACAACAACACATTAGACGAAACATTTGGCAATAGTATCCCAAGATCAAAGTATTCAATATATCAGACAATTTGTAATCTGACTAAAGGTTATATATCTAATACAACATGAATATATAAGTGATCTAGAAATAAATCTGTAAATAAGCCATCAATTAATCATCAACAATTTTTTGTGAACAGTTTTTTATAGGAAACAGTGCCAATCTAAATTTACCTTTAGCCAATTCGGCGTTTGGCCCTGTCTACCCCTCTATTGGGCCTGGGAACGTGATCAATGATGACATAACGTAAGTTGGACACTGCATGGCCAGCCTGCGCAAAATGTCTGGCCACAGGTTGGTCAGATTGTTTTTTATCAATGGCTGCTCTAATTGCAGTGCGATGGTTGGCCATGCGGGTCCGCAGGTCATCAATTGTTTTGCCCACGTAGTATAACCCACAGGGGCAATGAATCAAATAGACAACATATTCAGTGGTACAAGTAACACGATGTCTTATGTAGAATTTTTTGTTGGTATGTGGGTGTACAAAGAACTTGGTAGCACTGAGTCCACTACATGTAGTGCATCCAAGACATTTAAAGCAGCCTGGTTTTGAACGTTTTAGCCATGTTGTTTTCGTATAACAGTCAATCGGATCCACCTTGACAAGAATGTCCCGAATGGATCTAGATCTTTTAAAGCAGACTCTAGGTGGTCCCATATTGACAAAAGGTAAAGTCTGGTCAGACTGCACAATTTCCCAGTCCTTCCTTAATACTGCTGGTAAATTCTGTTTGTCCACAGTGTATGTTGTCACATATGTCATCCTGTCGGTATCCGCTGTCCTGGTCGTTGCGCGTAGGGCTTCTTCTTGTGGCAGATCCCAGAATTGTTCCAGATGTTTATTTAGATGCTGCTCATTATATCCCCGTTGAAGAAATCTAGACTTCATTTCTAACAGTTGTTGTTTTGTTTGTACAGGGTCACTATTATTTCTGACAACTCTTTTGAATTGGGAGATTGGCAGTGCCTGCTTTAGAGCTGGAGGATGGCAACTGGTAGCCTGAAGCAGGGAATTTCTGTCCGTGGCCTTACGAAAGAGTGTAGTGGAGAGACGGTTCTGGTCTTTATATATCCGCAAATCTAGAAAGTCTACAGATATTTCGCTATACTCCATCTTAAATTGTAGGTTAGGACGTAATTCGTTTAGCTGGTTGAACCATAGCAGGAGATCCTGTGCCGATCCGTCCCAAATTAGAAACAAGTCGTCAATATAGCGACGAAATATCCTTATGTTGGGATGAGAAAATAGATCAGTATTGTATTGTTCAAACTCTGCCATGTATAAATTGGCAAATGATGGGGCCACACTCGACCCCATCGCTGTGCCTAAAAGTTGTAAATAAAACCGGGTCTCAAATCGGAAATAGTTCATAGTGAGGCAGTAGTTTAACATCTCCATGATCCACTCGGTATTTGGTCCTACAAAAGGATATCTTCTCAGGTGGTTGCGGATTGCCTCCATACCTTGACTGTGTGGTATAATGGTATAGAGACTAACCACATCTAGGGTAACCAGCAATTCCGTCCCTTTTAGATTATCATATTGCTTAAGCTCTTGGATGAGGGCCATGGAGTCCAACAAAAAAGAAGGCATATTACAGACCATTGGCTGGAAAAGGGAGTCCAGATATGTGGCGATGGGTTGGAGTAGAGAACCAATAGCCGAGACTATTGGTCTCCCAGGTGGTTGGGTGAGGTGCTTGTGCACTTTCGGTAACGTGTAGAATACAGGAACCCGTGGGAACTGTACTGTTAGATATCTATAGAGCTGTTCATCTATTAGATTGTTACTTAGTGCATTTTGTAGAGAAGCATCAATTTGTTTTTTAAAGGACCACACTGGATCTCCTGAAAGTTGTTTATAGGTGTTACCATCATTCAACTGTGCTATTGCTTCACTGCGGTAGTATGAGTAATCCAAGATTACCACCGCCCCACCTTTATCTGCTTCACGGAATACCAATTCGGTATTTTCTTTTAGACTTTTCAAAGCATCCCTCTCCTGTCGTGAGAGATTATTACGATGTTTCCCAAAGTTTCCTTGTAGGTCTTTTCTGGCTCCATCCCCCAGTAGCCTGCTGTAGGTCTTAATACTGGCATTCGAACTGCTGGGATCGTACTTCCCTTTTGCTCGAAATCTTGGTATCTCTGCTTGACTACTTCCAAAGTGTTCTCGTAAGCGCAACATTCTTTCAAACTTATGTTTATCCAGGAAGGATGTGAAAGGGTCATCATATTCGGTGGGTATAAAGGAAAAACCTTTATTGAGTACCCTTACTTCAGTGGGAGACAAGGAGTATGAGCTGAGATTAATCACAATATCTTCTGTCAGAATCTCTGTGGTCTGGGTGGTCTTCCTCTTCCTCTTGTGCCCCCCCCCTCCGATTATGTGGCCTGTGCCCCTGAAGTTTTTTGACCGGGTAGTTACACCCTGGGGGCCAATTCCTGGTTCCACATGTATGCTGGGGGCCCCATCAGATTCTGAACTGTTCCCAGAGGAATCCACTGTAGTGAGGTTCCTTGGTTTGCGATATCTTGGCTTACGTGTGTAGGAGGTAGTTATAATTCTCCTCTCTTCTGGGCTCAAAAGCCATCGGTACACACGTTTATCCTTGTAATCTGCCATCACTACATCCCATTTTCTGTTTTTGAATGTTGTTAATTCCAATTGGTATTGAGCAAGTTGTTGTTCAAGTTTAGCCAGCCAATTATGTTCACTGTCTGCTTCCAAAGTTGGTTTGTATTGCTCTTCAAATTTGTCAATCTCTATTTTAGCTGCCTGCATGAGGGTCCTCACCTCTTCAATTACCAGGAGCATGAGATCCAATGAACACTTGTTTAAAATACTGCACCATTTGATACAGAAGGCAGTATTGTTGCGACCTATTGTTGGCACACTTTTCATTCTGAATCCTCTAGGAATGTACATCTTTCTGTGATACTCAGAAAGAAAGCTGCCATGCAATGCCAAGTCAGTGCTTCTCTTTTTTAATTTTAGCCATTTGGCATATAGGTGTTCTGGTGGTTCTTTAGTATCTCTGACTGGTAAGGCATCAAATCTGATGCGGTCAGCATCCTCCTGTGTGAAGTTGAACACCGTAGCCCCTTGTATATCCTGTTCAGCATCATAATCCATGTCTGTGTCATGTTCCGCATTTGCGGTTGTATCCATTATGTTGTGAGTTTGTGCGCACCAGCAATCAGTGCTCCAAAATAAAATACAACGTGAATCCTCAAACAAGTGTAAAAACCATAAGGAAGGAGGCAGTCAATAAACTTTTTAGGGTGCCGGAGCTAAATAAAGTAATACAAAACAATCCCAGAGCTCCGCACTCACTGTAATAAGTAAGCAATATGTGCCGGGGGTGCATCCAAAATGAACATGTATATAAGAAAAGGAGACGCACTCGCCGGGTCTTAACAAATGATGCTGAACAGGATATACAGGGGGCTACGGTGTTCAACTTCACACAGGAGGATGCTGACCGCATCAGATTTGATGCCTTACCAGTCAGAGATACTAAAGAACCACCAGAACACCTATATGCCAAATGGCTAAAATTAAAAAAGAGAAGCACTGACTTGGCATTGCATGGCAGCTTTCTTTCTGAGTATCACAGAAAGATGTACATTCCTAGAGGATTCAGAATGAAAAGTGTGCCAACAATAGGTCGCAACAATACTGCCTTCTGTATCAAATGGTGCAGTATTTTAAACAAGTGTTCATTGGATATCATGCTCCTGGTAATTGAAGAGGTGAGGACCCTCATGCAGGCAGCTAAAATAGAGATTGACAAATTTGAAGAGCAATACAAACCAACTTTGGAAGCAGACAGTGAACATAATTGGCTGGCTAAACTTGAACAACAACTTGCTCAGTACCAATTGGAATTAACAACATTCAAAAACAGAAAATGGGATGTAGTGATGGCAGATTACAAGGATAAACGTGTGTACCGATGGCTTTTGAGCCCAGAAGAGAGGAGAATTATAACTACCTCCTACACACGTAAGCCAAGATATCGCAAACCAAGGAACCTCACTACAGTGGATTCCTCTGGGAACAGTTCAGAATCTGATGGGGCCCCCAGCATACATGTGGAACCAGGAATTGGCCCCCAGGGTGTAACTACCCGGTCAAAAAACTTCAGGGGCACAGGCCACATAATCGGAGGGGGGGGGGCACAAGAGGAAGAGGAAGACCACCCAGACCACAGAGATTCTGACAGAAGATATTGTGATTAATCTCAGCTCATACTCCTTGTCTCCCACTGAAGTAAGGGTACTCAATAAAGGTTTTTCCTTTATACCCACCGAATATGATGACCCTTTCACATCCTACCTGGATAAACATAAGTTTGAAAGAATGTTGCGCTTACGAGAACACTTTGGAAGTAGTCAAGCAGAGATACAAAGATTTCGAGCAAAAGGGAAGTACGATCCCAGCAGTTTGAATGCCAGTATTAAGACCTACAGCAGGCTACTGGGGGATGGAGCCAGAAAAGACCTACAAGGAAACTTTGGGAAACATCGTAATAATCTCTCACGACAGGAGAGGGATGCTTTGAAAAGTCTAAAAGAAAATACCGAATTGGTATTCCGTGAAGCAGATAAAGGTGGGGCGGTGGTAATCTTGGATTACTCATACTACCGCAGTGAAGCAATAGCACAGTTGAATGATGGTAACACCTATAAACAACTTTCAGGAGATCCAGTGTGGTCCTTTAAAAAACAAATTGATGCTTCTCTAAAAAATGCACTAAGTAACAATCTAATAGATGAACAGCTCTATAGATATCTAACAGTACAGTTCCCACGGGTTCCTGTATTCTACACGTTACCGAAAGTGCACAAGCACCTCACCCAACCACCTGGGAGACCAATAGTCTCGGCTATTGGTTCTCTGCTCCAACCCATCGCCACATATCTGGACTCCCTTTTCCAGCCAATGGTCTGTAATATGCCTTCTTTTTTGTTGGACTCCATGGCCCTCATCCAAGAGCTTAAGCAATATGATAATCTAAAAGGGACGGAATTGCTGGTTACCCTAGATGTGGTTAGTCTCTATACCATTATACCACACAGTCAAGGTATGGAGGCAATCCGCAACCACCTGAGAAGATATCCTTTTGTAGGACCAAATACCGAGTGGATCATGGAGATGTTAAACTACTGCCTCACTATGAACTATTTCCGATTTGAGACCCGGTTTTATTTACAACTTTTAGGCACAGCGATGGGGTCGAGTGTGGCCCCATCATTTGCCAATTTATACATGGCAGAGTTTGAACAATACAATACTGATCTATTTTCTCATCCCAACATAAGGATATTTCGTCGCTATATTGACGACTTGTTTCTAATTTGGGACGGATCGGCACA
The DNA here is from genome assembly GCF_027579735.1 of Bombina bombina. Lineage (NCBI taxonomy): Eukaryota > Metazoa > Chordata > Amphibia > Anura > Bombinatoridae > Bombina > Bombina bombina. The sequence continues at coordinate 818,275,792 of NC_069504.1, forward strand.
GGATCTCCTGCTATGGTTCAACCAGCTGAACGAATTACGTCCTAACCTACAATTTAAGATGGAGTATAGCGAAATATCTGTAGACTTTCTAGATTTGCGGATATATAAAGACCAGAACCGTCTCTCCACTACACTCTTTCGTAAGGCCACGGACAGAAATTCCCTGCTTCAGGCTACCAGTTGCCATCCTCCAGCTCTAAAGCAGGCACTGCCAATCTCCCAATTCAAAAGAGTTGTCAGAAATAATAGTGACCCTGTACAAACAAAACAACAACTGTTAGAAATGAAGTCTAGATTTCTTCAACAGGGATATAATGAGCAGCATCTAAATAAACATCTGGAACAATTCTGGGATCTGCCACAAGAAGAAGCCCTACGTGCAACGACCAGGACAGCGGATACCGACAGGATGACATATGTGACAACATACACTGTGGACAAACAGAATTTACCAGCAGTATTAAGGAAGGACTGGGAAATTGTGCAGTCTGACCAGACTTTACCTTTTGTCAATATGGGACCACCTAGAGTCTGCTTTAAAAGATCTAGATCCATTCGGGACATTCTTGTCAAGGTGGATCCGATTGAGTGTTATACGAAAACAACATGGCTAAAACGTTCAAAACCAGGCTGCTTTAAATGTCTTGGATGCACTACATGTAGTGGACTCAGTGCTACCAAGTTCTTTGTACACCCACATACCAACAAAAAATTCTACATAAGAAATCGTGTTACTTGTACCACTGAATATGTTGTCTATTTGATTCATTGCCCCTGTGGGTTATACTACGTGGGCAAAACAATTGATGACCTGCGGACCCGCATGGCCAACCATCGCACTGCAATTAGAGCAGCCATTGATAAAAAACAATCTGACCAACCTGTGGCCAGACATTTTGCACAGGCTGGCCATGCGGTGTCCAACTTACGTTATGTCATCATTGATCACGTTCCCAGGCCCAATAGAGGGGGAGACAGGGCCAAACTACTTCTACAAAAAGAATCCAGATGGATCTATACATTGAATACTATAACGCCGAATGGGCTAAATGTAAATTTAGATTGGCACTGTTTCCTATAAAAAACTGTTCACAAAAAATTGTTGATGATTAATTGATGGCTTATTTACAGATTTATTTCTAGATCACTTATATATTCATGTTGTATTAGATATATAACCTTTAGTCAGATTACAAATTGTCTGATATATTGAATACTTTGATCTTGGGATACTATTGCCAAATGTTTCGTCTAATGTGTTGTTGTTATTTTTCTCCAGCAGAATTGTTATTAGCCCTGTATAATACTACCCGGCTCTTACGGCTTCCTTTGGCACTTACAGTGCAGATGGGCGTGTCCGTAGGACCCGGCGTCTGATGTCAGATTGTGAGTATTGTTGATTCCGGTTGCCATGACTACCCCCGGTTCTGCGCAGTGGCGCAGGGGGAACGCTGTGGACACTTCCGGCATAGAATCTTGGTGGAGGGTCAGGTAATATAAGTCTGCAATGTATGTATATATTTTATTGGTCTGAGGACGGGACTTACTACCCCGAAACGTCACTGGTGGATTAAACACATCATTTGTTAAGACCCGGCGAGTGCGTCTCCTTTTCTTATATACATGTTCATTTTGGATGCACCCCGGGCACATATTGCTTACTTATTACAGTGAGTGCGGAGCTCTGGGATTGTTTTGTATATATATATATATATATATATATATATATATATATATATATATATAAAAATATATATATATATAAAAAATGCATATCTGCCAAAAGGGCATCTACCATTTGTGTATTGGTTTTAAATATAGAATTTCTACAGCATTGTCAAATAATCATAAATACACTGCTGCTAAAAAAATGTGTTTTTGTGGACCCCTAGCCCCACCATACAACTACTACCACACTGAAGTTACAATCCAAAATTGCACAAAGAAATAAAAAACATTTGCTAAATAAGTCCTACCTCCTCTTCAAATGAAAGTGATCTGCTGTCTGACTCAGGCACACACTGTACAAAGTGCCAAGTCCGTCTCACACTGAGCATAGTGGTTTAGTGCACACTAAGAAATCCTCTCAAATGCTAATACTTTACTCCTTGTAATAACATTTCCCATGCTCAATTAGCACTCTGCTGTAGTACCCACTGGTGGCTGCCAAAATAAAAAAAAAGAAAACATTTTTTTTTGTTTTTTTTTGTTTTTAGTTCTTGCCTCATGGGGCCCCCCTCGCTCATTGGGCCCCTGACAGGAGTCACCCCTGTCACCCCCTGATGGCGGCCCTGCACATTAGTCTCTTGTGATTGGCTAACTAGATGTGTTCAGCTAGCTGCCAGTAGTGCAAAGCTGTTCCTTCAGCAAAGGATAACAAGAGAATGAAGAAAATTTGATAACAGAAGTAAACTGGAAAGTCATTTAAAATTGTATGTTCTAGGAGAGAGGCTGGTGGGAGGAGCACAGGTGCAAGGACGTGCACACACCTGTACTCAGTTTCCCTCTAAGAGCTGTTAGCAGAACTCAGCGTGCTTCAAACCCTTGTCCTGGGTGGCTCTTTTAAGCAAGTGGAAAAGAAAAACTTATCCTACTCCCAGCACTCTGACAGTGCCTTACCAGCGCACTGGGCTGCAAACAGCAGCAACTTATTGGACTGATTGTTCATGGTAATATCGCTTAAAAAACTAAAATCCCTCAAAATTGAGAACTTATATAAATACCCAGGGCATATGAACTCTTATTCTCATATAAAACCACCTAAAGTCCTGGAGCAAGAAACAAAACTTCCACCGGTGCTGCGTGAGGGGGGGTCTAGCAGCGCTACAACCCTCAATTCTAGCCCGTCAACCCCCGTGTTAAGAGGGAAGAATCTCTGAGGATTGGGCTTTCCTCCACCAGAGAATCGTTATCTCCGCCTGCCTGGGTTGGCTCTGAGCTTGGTCGACAGCGGAGGATCTGGCCGCTTGCCCCTGCCGTGGATGGATCACTGACCGGCCGGAGACAGGGCAGCTTCATCTGCGAGGAAGGCAGGTTCCGTATGCGGAGCCGGTGACGTCGAGGATTGTCAGGAGGCAGGCGCGACCTGCGCTGTGCGTGTTTGGCGTTCTGCCGAAATTGGAGGAGGCTCGACCCTGGTCTGTTCGCCGGCTTGCTGAGACAGGTGGAGGCTTGGCACTGGCTCCGCTCCCCCCCACCGGTGCTGCGTGGGGGAGCAGAGGTGCGGGCAGGTAGATTGCCTTTTTGACGGCGTTAGCCGTACAATCCTTTTTGAAAAAGCTCCAGGTGAAGAGACAGGTATTTCTTTTTTTTTACTTTAAAGAACACTCATTGACTGTCTTTACTAGGAGGGCCCTGGGTCAATGATCACCTCTTACCGGTAGATGAACTTTTTCTTGTATTATCTAAACTCAAAAGAACTTGGACGATATAATAATCAGTGATAGTTAATATCACTGCAACAATTTAGTACCTTACAAAGTGCTGTGGGTTATGTTAAATTTGGCTGTATGTTATATTTTTCTTTTAAAAAAGGGGGTTTTGTTTTTTCTTCCCTACAAAATTTAACAGATACCAAGCAATTAGTACTAATAGGTCTAATAAGTAAAAGCCCTTATAATCTGACTCCAAATGTGCAGGGGCTATTTTTGAGGGTAACACTGCTACTTAACAAAAGGAACAAGTAAGCAACCCTTACTAACGATTCTACTTTAATCCCATGTTTAAAATTTCCCTAGAGTTTTAATACCCTGACAAATGCTAGCTACAAAGACAAAGTTAAGCCTGTGTGGGGGAATATTAGAAGAGAATTATCTCTATAAACTAAAGGTATAAATAAGGCCATTTTTTCAAAGGCTTGTGAATCTTAAATATAGATACAAATTGTCTAGAACCTATCTCAGTGGCTGGCACACAAGGTCAGCAGTAATATCTTTTTCAAAATAAGACAAAAATGGTTAAGCTCTAGGAAATAGGGGTAAATCACGCTGATTAATTTTTTGTTATTCTTAGGGCTTGTTTTTTTCCCTTCCTTAATTATATTTAAAAAAAAAAAAAAAAGAAAAAAGCAGTTTATGGCTTGAAAGTTTAAACAAATTTAATTACAAAACTAATTGGGGTTGTATTACTTATCTCTCTTGGAAAAATACTGAAATGAATGGAGAATTGTTTTTTTTTTTTTTTTTTTTTTGAGGGACCTATTTCTAATCTTGCTATATTGTGCCCTACAATGTAAACACTATGTTACAGTGTGAATATATAGTGTCACGTAAGATTGTTATACAATGTTATTATGAGTGTTCATTGGTAAAATCAGGTGAAATTTATCAGACTACACAAAAGATTGAGTAAATGATATTAGTCAGATATTCTGAGAGTAAGTCAGACTGCAGAGAGTTCCCCAGCACGTGGCTTAGTAGTAGTTAATATAGAAGGGGGAAAAAGCAAAGGGAAGGAAATTATCCCTATTATATGATCATTATAAAGTGAACAGAGAGTTTAAAAGAAAAAAAGGAGAAAAAAAAAAGAGGGGAAGGGAGGAGGGAGGAAAGAGAAAGAAAAAAGAGAAAAAACTATTTACTATCTTAAAATCTAAAAAATAGAAATAAGAATCTCTAACCAAGCAACGTCTGTTTTCTGAAGATATACTGGTACGCATACTGTAATTGTTTGAAAAATATATAAATAATTGACAAGGAAAAAAAGGGAAAAGGAAATAAAAACTAAGGGTAGATTACTCATTTTAGGAGAATACTACTCTTTCAAATTGTCAAATTTCTCTGATTGTAGAAAAATTGCTTATCTCTATGACTGAGGTGTTCTGTAGTCACAGTTTTTTTTTCTTTTCTTCTGCACAGCTTGAGTAAGCTTCACATTATCACACACTCTTTTCACTTTTGAGGGTTTTTTTTTTTTTTTTTTTTTTTCTCTTCTTTCTCTTTTTCTCTCCTTCTCCCCTCTCCCACTCTGTCTCTTAGTTCACATCACCTGAAGCTCTTGAACACTTAAATTCACCTTTTTTGTCCCTACGGACCTTTCACACAGGAAAATATTCCTCATACTACACTCTCACAATCCTAGCACCAATCTATGGATAAATTTCTCACAGCTCACATCAGAACTCCTCCCTCAGTCATGGCAGGTAGGCAAAGAGAGAAGAGAAATAAGAATACACCAGAAACCCCAATAGAAATACAAGCTAGCAGTCCTCCAAATACATGTGAACAAATAGATATTCAAACGCTAGTCACAAAAATTTCTGAAGCCCTTTCCCCCAAGTTTGAACAATTAAGAGATGAGATCAAACAGGATATCAATACCCTAACTACAGAGATACACCAATTTTCTGATAGGATTACTGAGGCAGAACAAAGAATTTCTGACTTAGAGGACACCACTATAAACCACAATTCCAAATTTAATGATATATATACTAAACTTGCAAAAACACAACTAAAACTAGAAGATCTAGAAAATCGAGCGAGAAGGAATAACATTAGAATTATAGGAGTCCCTGAAGAAAAACAGTACGAGGACTTAAATAAACTAATTGCAGTAGAAATACCACACTTATTGCAATTGCCCGAAACATACCCCCGAATTATAATAGAAAGAGCTCACAGAGTAGGCTGGTATAACCCGGAAAGAGGGAAAGATCGGCCTAGGCCTATCATAGCTAAAATACTAAACTACCAAGATAAACTCTCCTTACTTCAATACTACAGAAAAAATCAACCCATCTTTCTGGGAAACGTTAAAATAATGCTCTTCCAAGATTTTTCTGCGGAAACTTCAGCCAAAAGAAGAGAGTTAACACCAATATGTACCCGTCTAATAAACCAAGGCTATCAAGCCACTGTAACATACCCAGCTAAACTTAAAATAACATTAGAGGACAAGGCCCATTTTTTTGAAACAGCCAAAGAGGCTGAAAGATTTATGACACAGCTCACACCCCCAACACAAAACAAGAGGTGAAAATGACCAACGAAACAAAAATAACTCAATTGAGGGTTTCGTTTTTTGTTTTCATACTTTTCTTTTTTTTTTCTTTGCTTATTCAAGCTTAACAATGTACACTCAGTCCAAAAAATGGGAGGATGCATCGATCAGAGGAAATCTGATTATAGATGCACAAATTAGGGAACAAGGTTTCCGGGATTATCCACTAGTAACTGGGACTGAACTGGGGGGGGGGTTTGGTTGGGAGGGGGGCGAGTACGAGAGGAGAGTTTTACCCCTTTTTTTTTTTTTCCTTTCTTCTTTCTCTTTCCATTCTTTACTTTCTAGAAAATAATGTCTGACAATCCTTGTATAATGGCCTCTTGGAATATTGGAGGTCTAACATCCCCCATAAAAAGAAATACGATCATAACTGAGCTTAAAAAGATGCATGTGGATGTGGCCTTCCTCCAAGAAACCCACATTAAAATAGAAGAAGTATACAAACTGAAAAGGTCTTGGGTTCGCGAAGTTATAGCCTCCCCGGCGCTAGGAAGGAAAAGAGGGGTAGCAATCCTATTAGGGAAAAAAATAAAAGCATCATCCACAGTTCTCGAAGTAGACCCAGAGGGAAGGTTTTTAATAGTAAAGGTTAAAATCCTCAACACTACATATACACTATGTAATTTATACGCACCCAACATTATTGATCATGATTTCTGGGAAAATCTACAAAATAAGATATTGGCAAAAGCAGAAGGAATGTTAATAATAGGAGGAGATTTTAACATGTCCCCGTACTATGCCCTAGATAGATTCAGACATAACACTACAATATTGAAAACCAAAAAAGATAACTTAGAAACTAAAATCTTCAATAAATTATTTAACAATTTAAGAGTTAAAGATATATGGAGGTCTCAAAACTTGGATGGTAAAAACTTTACTTGTTTATCAAAAGCCCACAAGTCCCTTTCGAGAATAGACTTATTCCTAATAGACGAAAAATTATTGAATTTTAAAATCAAAGCTAAAATTCTCCCGATTATAGTCTCGGATCACGCCCCTATAACTATTGAAATCAGCTCACATGATTTTAAAACCAAAAATAATCAATTTCACTTTCCTCAATATCTGGCTACTGACCCAGAATTCAAAACAATGTTAAATTTAAAATTTGAAGAATATGTCTATTTAAATAGAGAATATATTAATCGCCCAATAATATTTTGGGAGGCTGCAAAAGCAGTCATGAGAGGAGAGATATTGGCATATAATATCAGGAGAACTAAAGATTATAAAAAAAAGGAAGAAAATATTATCAAAAAGTTGTCAAATGCTTATAACAGCTATATAGTAAATAAAACGACTGAAACCTGGAACAATTACATACAAGTCAAGAAAGAAAGAGATTCTTTTCTCTTGCATAAAACAACGCAACGTGAACTGAGACTTCAAGCGAAGTTGTATAAATACGGGAATAAGGCAGGCAAGTTACTTTCTAGATTAGTCAAGCAAGATAAAGGGAATACTATAATTGAGCATATTCAGAAGGACGATAAACTCTTCTCAGACTCAGAAGAGATTTTAAAAATAATGGTAGATTATTATCAAAGTCTGTACTCTTTAAATGCATCCAATAGCAGAAATAGTGAGGAGTTCTGGGAAAAGATTTCTTGTCCAACTATTTCAGAAGAAATGAGTGAAATGATGAATCTCCCTATTACAGAGATAGAGGTCGTGAAAGGGATAGAGGAACTGCCCATTAATAAAGCGGCAGGACCAGATGCCCTGCCTAGTGAATTTTATAAGTTGTTATCACCCTCCATAGCCTCACATTTAACAAAACTGTACAATGATATGTATAGGGAGGGCACTCCACCATCAAACACCTTCTCAGCCTCCTTTACTACCCTTATCTTAAAACCTGGGAAAGACCCTACACAAAAAGAGTCGTATAGACCTATCGCTCTTCTCAATACAGATTACAAACTGTTGACATCTATCTTGGCACGTAGACTACAAACCCCCCTTGCACAGATAATACACAAAGATCAGGCAGGTTTCATGATAAACAGAAACTCCTCGGCTAAAATCCGTGAGCTATTCCTTACGATAGATTTTTTTAATGTACAACCGAGCCAAGTCCAAGAAATAGAACATAATATTAGCGATAAGGCTATTATCACAATTGATGCCGAGAAGGCGTTTGACTCGGTCCACCATGATCACCTTCTTCATACACTCTCTCAATTTGGTTTTAGAGGTCATTTCTCTAAATTTATTGAAAATCTTTATAAAACAGCTTATACCAGGCTCCTAGTTAATACCAGACAATCATCTACTATTCATCTAGCTAAAGGCACAAGACAAGGATGTCCTCTTTCACCCTTGCTTTTCAATATTGCAATTGAACCTCTCGCGATTCTGGTTAGACAAGATATAGAAGGAATTAAAATAAGGAAAAAGGAACTCAAAATCTCGCTTTATGCTGATGATATTCTAATATACATGAGAAATACTCAGTTAAATATCCCTAAACTCTTGTCTATTATATCACAGTTTAGCTCATTTTCGGGTTACAAGATAAACACTAACAAATCGGAACTTTACTGGGCAAGACCTCCAGATCAGCCCCTAGATAACATGCCCTTTAAAATTGCAGAAGAAGCATTTAAGTATCTGGGTATTATAATCTCCTCAAACCCAGAACAATGGTATTCTTTCAACATACCCCCAATTCTAAAAGTAATTAGAGAAACAATGAAGTACTGGCAAAATTTACCTATTTCACTTTCAGGCCGAATTGCCCTTTATAAAATGATATTATTTCCAAAAATCCTATACATCTGTCAAAATATACCAATTCTATTAAAGGAGAAAGATATCAAGATCTTAAACACGGCACTTAGAAAATTCCTATGGCAGGGCAGGAAACCTCGAATATCTCTTGAAAAGCTCTTTTTGCCCAGAAAATTTGGAGGCTGTGCTTTACCTGATCTACGGTTATATAATCTAGCATTCTTAGCTCGTATAGTAATAGATTGGATCTGCCTTAAAGATTATGCAACAAACAATGATCTAGAAAAGAACGTTAGCTTCCCCTATCTTCCAGTAGCCCTAATCCATGTAAGAAGAGGCGAAATTCCAAAGGAAATTAAGAAACTTCAGTCTATTTTTATCCCAATCAAAGCTTGGTTAAAGATATGTAAAATTTTAAATATAAATGAGAAAATTTCTACCTATTTACCCTTAAAAGGAAGCCCATACTTTGAACTAGGGTTACAAATATCACCTCTTACAAGATGGGAAGCAAACGGTCTTGAAAGAGTAGCGCAATTAATCGATATGTCAAGGAAATGTATTAAATCATTTTCTGATCTCAGAAGTGAATTTGACATTCCACAAAAAGATTTTTTTGTTTATCTCCAAGCAAGACACTATGCTTGGAAGTTAATAAATGAAGCAGGTTGGAATTGGTCTCTGGGTCCATTAGAAAAATCGATAGCATTAGCTAATGGGGGCCAAATGTCAATATCTTTATGCTACCAAATGCTAAAATTAAGTAAAGGCGTGAATCATATTAACAACATTGAACTAAAATGGGCCCCACTTATTGAACCAACTTCTATAGAAACAGGATATATTCAAACTTCCATCTTAAAGGTAAATCAAACAACATTCTCCTCTACTTGGAGGGAATCACACGTGAAACTTTTGCATATGACTTATGTAACTCCTGAAAAGGGACATAGATGGGGCAATACACAATTTAACAAATGCCCAAAATGCTCAATGGGAGCGGCGAACCTAAAACATATGTTATGGATCTGCCCAAAAATAAGAGAGGTATGGAAGAAAGTGGAATATTGGTTAAATAGAAAGCTTGGTATACCTTATGCGATTCTCTCTTTTATAAATGTAATTTTTCTTAAAACAGATGAAAGACTCCCCCCAGATAAGGAAAAGATAGTAAATGTCACAATATTAGCAACAAGATACCTAATCTTTAAAAAATGGAAAGAAACAGCAACTCCCAGCATCCCAGAGATAAAAAATTGTATAAAAAAGCAATGTATACTTGAACAATTTGATACAAAATTATTTGAAACCCAAGATGTTAACAGGTTCTTCCAAAAGTGGTCATCATTTATAAAAATCTTTCCAAAAAAAGAAATAGACCATCTAATTTATCCCTTCAGGAATTCAGATTTAGTTTTATTAGGAATTTGGTAAGAATAGAAACCAGTCCTCCTTGCTTCCCCTCTTCTCTCCTCCCCCTTTCTTTTCCCTTTTTTTTTTTTTTTTTTTTTTTTTTCCTTTCTCTTTCTTTCTCCCAATCTCATTTCTCCCGGCCCCCCCCCGTCGCTCATTTCCCCCCTCATTATGTTCATTTCTTTCTAATGCATTAAATTAATATCTACGTTTGATATGGGTACCCTGTAAACCTAATAAGACACTTTCCCAATACAGTTAGGAATAACAGTGAAGATAATCTAAGGTCCAAGAGACCTACACATGTAGTAATCTTAGATAAAATATTAGGTTAGATCAAGATAGATGGAATTAGTGGAATCAGTCAATATACAAGAATAAATTGGGACTGACTTTGTCAAGTTACTTGTATTTTTTTTTTCTCTTCTTATCTTGTTCATGTAGATTATAAGTAATGTTATGTTTATTTTTCCTTTGATACATAGCCCTGCGAGGCGTAACAAGAACCTACATGTAGTAGGACCCAAACAGATATTGTATTGGAGATTGTATAAAAATAAAAGATTTAATAAAATTGTATGTTCTATCCAAATCATGAAAGAAAATTTTTGGCGTTTCCTGTACCTTTAATACTTTACTTTTCCAGCACTATTGTGTGTTGCATTTGAGCACAACACATATCTCACCTTTTGTAATATGAACAATGATAGCGCACCCTGCTCTATCCATTAAAAGTATAGGTTGTGCTAAAAACCCATGTCATTGCATTAAGGTTCTCTGTTTATTCTTATTACCATTCCCTTGCAATACCATGTTGTGTAATATTCTTAGAGGGGAGTGATATGGATAATGCACTCTGTGCTATCAATTACGCTACACTTGTAATCTACGCTATGATTGGCTGTAGCACAATATAAAGGTTTAATTTAGTTGCTTCAATAAAAACTAATGGCTCCTTTTGGAAGGTCACAATGATTCGCCAGGTAAGGAGCTTCTTAACCCCATTCACAATATCACTGATACCTAAGTCATACAAGTACCAGTGTAACTGCTTGATATTCCTAACTGTAATTTGCCTTAACCACAATTATCCTTAAAGGGACATTAAACCCAACATTTTTCTTACATGATTCAGATAGAGAATAACATTTTAAAAAACATCCCAATTGACTTCTTTTATCTAATTTGCTTCATTCTATAGATATCCTTTGTGGAAGAACTAGAAATGCACATGGGTGAGCCAATCACACAAGGCATCTATCTGCAGCCACCAATCAGCAGCTACTGAGCCTATCTAGATATGCTTTTTTCAGCAAAGGATATAAAGAGAATTAAGCACATTGGATAATAGAAGTAAATTAGAAAGTAGTTTAAAATTGCATGTTCTTTCTAAATCATAAAAGACAAAATTTGTGTTTCATATCCATTTAATCCCCAACACAACTAAAGCTAATTGTTACCCTGCCACTCAAATGCAAGTGTCCCTTATAACAATCCAACGCTACACCTGCTAGTATTCCTTATCACAACCCAGGTTTACAACTGCTAGTGTCCTTCATCACAATTGAGACTCACACGTTCAATTACTTGACTTTCTATGCAATAAACATTCATTGCAACTTGCGCCAGATGCAAATATCTATATCTGTGATCCAGCTGCCCAAAACTATTAACCCTAACTGTAAAATCACAACACAGCCCTCACCAAAAATGATTATGCTAGTGACCTGTCTTCCCAATATAATAAATCTCTAGGGATATGTGTGTTGCTATACCCACCACACATACCCCTAATAATTCATAACCAGGACCTTTCCATTTAATCATGAGTATTCAAAATCAAAACCGACCCCTGGACTATTATACCGACCTAGAACCATTAAACTGAGTTGGCCCAACTATACAAAATCAATGTCCCCTAACCTTTAAAATATAAAGAAGAAGAGCACAACACCCAAAAACCCACACCCAAATCAGACCTAAGGTTAGATCCCTGACCCTACAACCCCATATCCACATCAAGGGTCCGATCATAAACCAGACCCTGCAGTCCCATTCACACATCCCACTTCTGATCAGACCCCTAACACTGCAATCCCATGCCCTAACCAGTGGTCCCATACCTTTGGGGGTCTCAAGGCCAGGTCACATTCACGTGACTCTGCTTCTCCTAGTAAGCAGTAAGTTGAAAACAGAAGATGAAAAAGGAAAACTACTTACCTGTCAAAGCATCCCCACTGCACATCGAAGGCACCACTCTCTGTATTGTTTTCAATAACTACAAACAGTGACTTTTTCCTCTCTCTCCATCTAATTTATAAATAAAAAAAGTTATTTTCACTATTTTATAAAAGATCACATTTCTAAAAAAGAAATAAATAACTTCTAAAATAACGTATTTTAAACTTTCTCTTTGAAAGTCATTAGCTTGTGTTAACCATCAATAATAAAAAGATAATTAATGTAAAAAATGCTGGTTTTAAGATGCGCCACATCCAGCCTGTTTCACAGCAGTTAAACAAATACGGTATGACAAGAAGGGACTTTACTTATAAGCACATTCATTTCTAAACAAGTCCCTGTGACATCACTAAGAGACAACAGTGGTATCTACTGAACTAACAGAACACAGTACTTGGCCTACCCACTGATCGTACTCACAATGTGCGATCAAAAACAAGAAAATGCTGATGTGTAGGGTGTGGGTGGCGCCTCTTGGCCTACGGTGTATAAAATGATGCTTCTGATATTTTGTGATATAAATGTGATCTATAAAAGATATATGGATCTCGGCCCCTGTAAGATTGCAGGTAAATGGTGTAAAAATATATTACAAAGATCTCGGCTCCTGTAAGATTTCAGGTAAATGGTGTAAAAATATAATACAAAGATTTATTGATTATAAAAATCATGTACATAAAAAATGATTAAATTAATACAACAAATTGCTGCAGAATGGATGCTAAATTTGACTCAATAAAAATTAACGACACCGGTCTCTAAATATTCTAACTCAATAAAACACATTTTAAGAACACATTTTGACTTACAATCCAACTATAAGCGTATTTCATATAAAACCACAAATATATCATCACAATTGATCAAATCCTGGGCAACAAATGTTATAACTGTATATACTTAAACTTGATTTTGAAGTGGTTAATTTGCGCTATATTATATAGTCTCTTAGGTGCGCAATTTCTGAACTAATTCGTTGGTTAAAGTAACAGTTATCCATACCGCACAAAAGCCAAGGGCTGAGTTTATGTGCTCGTGCACGCTTTCCCCCATAGACATCACAAGGGAGAGAGTGTTAGAAAAAATCTAACACCTGCGATCGCGGAATGGCAAATCCCCATAACGCAACCCCATTGATGTCTATGGGGGAAAGAAAGTTACTTTAAACCTAACACCCTAACATAAACCCCTAGTCTAGACACCCCTAATATGCTGCTCCCGAGATTGCTGACACTAAATAAAGTGATTAACTCCTAATCCGCCACTCCCCTATGCTAAATAAAGTGACTAACCCCTAATCCGCCCACGACATTGCCAGCACCTAAATGAAGTGATTAACCCCTAATCTGCCCCTGACATCGCCGACAATAATAAAAGTTATTAACCCCCTAATCCTCTGCTCCCTGACATCGGATGAGACCACTAGTCTAGACATCCCTAATATGCCGCCCCAGATATCGCCCACACTAATAAAAGTTATGAACCGCTAATCCTCTGCTCCCCAACATCGGATGAGACCCCTAGTCTAGACACCCCTAATCCGCTGCCCCGACACTAAATAAAGTAATAAACCCTAAACCACCGCCCCCCCACATCACCAACACTATAAAAACCTATAAACCCCTAATCCGCCACTCCCTGACATTGCCGACACAAAATAAAGCTATTAACCCCTAAACCGCCAGCCCTCCCACATAGCAAATAAAAAATAAAACCTAATAACCCCTAAACAGCCGGCCCCCACATTGTAACTAATAAACCAAACCTATTAACCCCTAAACCGCTGGACCCCACATCAGCTCTTTTACATTGCCCAAAAAACCCTAATCTAAAAAAAGAGACACTCCAAAAAAAACAAAAAACTAACACTAACCCCAGAATATCTACTCACGGATCCTAAAGTCCGGACATCCATCTCCATCCAGGCAGTGAGAATTCTCCATCCAAGCGGTGAGAAGTCTTCATACAGGCGGCAACATCTTCATCCATCGCGGACGTCTTCTATCTTCATCCTGGCGGAGCAGAGCTATCCAGGACCGGCGATGACATCCTGAGTGGAGCGTCCTCTTCATACGATCACTGCTGTATACTAAAGTTAAAGGGGCAGTCTAGTCAAAATTAAACTTTCATTATTTAGATAGGACATGTAATTTCAATCAACTTTCCAAATTACTTTTATCATAAAATTTGCTTTTTTCTCTTGGTATTCTTAGATTAAATGAAACCTAGGTAGACTCATATGCTAATTTCTAAGCCTTTGAGGGCTGCCTCTTATCACATGTTTTTTAAATCTCTTTTCAACACAAAGAGACTGAAAGTACACGTGGGCCATATAGATAACACTGTGTTCGGGCACAGGGGGCTATTTAAGATTTAGCACAACACAATGCTAAATGCAAGACAATAGATAATAAGCAGTCACAGTCATGTGATCAGGAGGCTGTAAGAAGGTTCCTAGATACAAGGTAATCACAGAGGTAAAAAGTCTATTAATATAACTGTGTTGGCTGTGCAAAACTGGGGAATGGGTGATAAAGGGATTATCCAGGGACAAAACTACAGGGGGTGCAGAGGTCGCAGGTGCGACTGGGCCCCTGAGGGTGGGGGCCCAGCTTTAAAAAAAAATAAAAAAAAATTTAAATATTTTTTTTTAAATAAAAAACGTTAACCTACCACTGCCTGCACTGATATCATGTGAGTGTGACATGACTACAGGGGTTAGTGTTTCTGTTTTACCCATTGGTGTTTATGTGTGTGTATATGGTGTGTGTATGTATGTGACTGTGTGTGTATTTATGCATGCATGTATGTGTGTATGTTTGTGGAACCAGCAAATTACAGACCTTGTTACTACAGCATTGGTGGGGCAGGGGATGAACAGTGTCATTATACAGTACCACTATATACAGTATGGGGGGTGGACCATGTCACTGACTACTGTGGTCACTTTATAAAGTACTGGGCGGGTAGGGTCAGGCCAGCCATCTCACCGGCAGATTACAGACTGTGTCACTAACTTACTATATACAGTTCTGGGGGGTTAAATAGTGTCACTATATATATATATATATATATATATACAGTAATAGGGGTCAGACCATCTCACAGACTGTGGGCACAGGGTACCTCCTTTTGCAGACATATAATCTGATTCACATTTTTTTTCTGTGTTAAATGTAAAAAAAAATAAAAAAAAATGTATTAAATTCACCTTTTTTGAAGGGGGGAGGGGCGGTGGGGGGCCCCTTCTTAGATTCTTGCACCTGGGCCCTGTGGTTTCTAGTTACGCCTCTGGGATTATCTATCTTTAAAACAATAACAATTCTATTGTAGACTGTCCCTTTAAATGCAAGGTACCCTTTTAAAAATGGTGTACCTTGCATTTCTATTGGCTGATTTGATTCTTCAAATTCAAATCAGCCAATAGGATGAGAGCTACTGAAATCCTATTGGCTGTTTAGTTTTTTTAATTGGTAGTTTTTATTTTAATTTTATTAGAATAGTAATGTTAGGTTAATTTATAGTTTAATCTTATTTTTTTTATTTCACAGGTAAGCTTTTATTTATTTAGATAGTTATATTGTAACTTTTAATTTAAAGTTAGGGGGTGTTAGGTTTTATTTAGTGTTTTGCGATGTGGGGGTCCGGCGGTTTAGGGGTTATTAGGTTTAGTTTATTAGTTGCGATGTGGGTGGGAGCATCGGATTAGGGGTTAATAGGTTTATATAGTGTTGGCGATGTGGGGGCCGGCAGTTTAGGGGTTAATAGGTTTATTTTAGTGTTGGCGATGTGGGTGGGTGACAGATTAGGGGTTAATACATTTAATATAGTATTTGCAATGCGGGAGGGCGACGGTTTAGGGGTTAATAGGTAGTTTATCGGTGTTAGTGTACTTTGTAACAGTTTAGTTATGAGTTTTGTGAAACATTTTTGTAATGCAAGCATTTTAGTCAGACCCCACAGCCTGTAATATGGAGCTATGGAAAATCCTGCACTCAAGTTTTTTTGAGTGCGGAATAGACATTGCGTTACAGGCTAAAATGCTTGCGGTATAGGTATACCACCGTGACATTTACATTACAAAAGATAATAGAAGCTACCCTTACAAAAAATAACAAACAAAATTACCAAAAAAAAATAAAAAAAAATATTCCTATTCTAATACCCCCCCAAAAAAATCCCACCCTAAAATAAAAAACTACCCATTCCGAAAAGGGAATTTGGATGGGCATTGCCCTTATAAGGGAATTCAGCTATTTTGCTGCCCATTAAAAAAATAAAACATAATCTTAAAAAACAAAAACACCCCAAAAATGAAATAAAAACCTGTCTAACCCCAAAATTGGTACTCACCAATGATAATGGGCAGCGCTTTAACTTCATACATCGTGGATCCATCTTCATCCCGGTGGCACTCTATCTACATCCATCATGGGTCCGTTTTCTTCCCAGCCTCTTTTAATCTTTCATCCTATTGGCTGATTTGAATATGAAGATTCAAATCAGCCAATAGGAATGCAAGGATACCCCTATATAAAAGGGGTACCTTGCATTCAATCTTCAGTGTTCGGCTGGACCGTATGAAGAGGGTGCTCCATGTCGATCGTCTAAAGAGGACCACCGATGTCGCCTACAACCTTGCTGCCTCCACCGAGATGAAGATAGAAGATGAAACGCGGATGGGAAGATGGACCCGCGGTGGATAAAGATGGAGCGCCGTTGGGATGAAGATGGACATGCAATGGATGAATATGGACCCACGATGGATAAAGATGGAGTACTGCCCATCACCATTGGTTAGACTAAGGTTTTTTTTTATTGTTTAGGGTGGTTTATTTAGGATTATTTTTTATTTTTTATGGGCAGCAAAAAAACTGAATGCCCTTTTAAGCGCAATGCCCATCCAAATTTCTTTTTTGGGACAATGGTAAGTTTAAGTTTTTTTTTAGTTATTTTTTTTATTTTGGGGGGGTGGGGGGAGTAATGTTTGGGGGTAATTGTTTTATTTTATGCAAAATAGCTGTTAGCTTTAGGGCAATACCCTACAAAAGGACATTTAAAGGGCCATTAGTAGTTTATTTTTAAAATAGTTTTTTTTATTTTGAGGTGGGAGGTTTTTGGGGGGGTTATTTGAATAGGAATAATTTTTTATTTATTTTTGGTAATTTTGTTTTGTTTTGTTTTTTGTAAATGTTAGTTTTTTTATTTTTGTATTGGGTAGTTTTTTTTTTGGTAATGTTTTTTTTTTTTTAATAATATTAGTTTTTTTTTTAGGGTAACTTCAGGTTTTAACTTAAAGGGACATTAAACCCATATTTTTGCTTTCATGATTTAGAAAGAGCATGCAATTTTAAACAGCTTTCTAATTTATTGCAAAGACAAAATAAAAGTATTAACCCCTAAACTGCCATCCCCCCACAACCAAAAGTAATAAACTAACAACTAAACCCCCTAATCTAACAAAGGGGTAGCTGTTTTCGCCACTTCTACTGGGCAGATGCTTTGAGGGGGCTCGCAGCCACTGCTCCCTCTAAGCTGTTCGGATTTTGCAGTCAAGGGTCAGGACACATTCCAGCTATTACAGCTTTCGTGTATGTTGTTATCTCTGCAAACAGGTGAGTGAGGCCAGACAGGCAATGCATGCAATTTTTTTTAAACCCTCACTTCTATCTCTCTTCAAGTTGCTCTATAGCATTTAGCATCTATAGCTGCTGCTTTGTATTTTGTAATCCATGGAGATTATCTAATGTGCTTCATTCTCTTGATATCCTTTGCTGAAAAGCACATCTAGACAGGTTCAGTAGCTGCTGATTGGTGGCTGCATATAGATGCCTTGTGTGATTGGCTCACCCATGTGCATTGCTATTTCTTCAACAAAGGGTATCTGAAAAATGAAGCAAATTAGATAATAGAAGTAAATTGGAAAGTTGTTTAAATTTGTATTCTCTATCTGAATCATGAAAGACAATTTTTGGGTTTAATGTCCCTTTCATTTTACAGGTAAGTTTTTCTTTTTTTAGTGTTTATTTTTAAGTTATGGGTATTGTTATGGGGATTAAGTTAGGGGGTTTAGTTGTTAGTTTATTACTTTTGGTTGTGGGGGGATGGCAGTTTAGGGGTTAATACTTTTATTTTGTCTTTGTGATATGGAGGGATGGCAGTTTAGGGGTTAATAGTATATTTTATGGGTGTAAGTGTACCTTGTTATATATTTTGATTGTGTTTTGTGCAACTTTTTTATCATGGAACACACTTTATCAGAGCTCTTAGATCGCAGTATTGACGATTTCAACCCACTGTTATATCAGCGGGAAGACAAAAGGGATTGCAAAATTGTGGTTGCGCTAGCGCAAAGTCCATTGCGCCTCACTTGTAATCTAGCCCAGAGTGTATTTACAGGTGACAAACAACCTGGCCTTATGGGGAAAGAACACCAGCACAGTCAGGTGGTAATCAACCAATGAGCAATCACATAAACCGAAGTGTGCAGCAGGAAATTAAACTATTGTCGCATCCAGACCTGGCACATGAATAAAGACAGACCAGGTGACAATGTTTTTTGCATGGTTTTGGTATCCTATATACAGTGCCGCATATAAATGCAGCACGTATATTTCACCCGTTGCCCGCAATTTTTACTTCCATAGGCTAACATGGGAACGCGTCGCAAATCGGTATCCAATATCCAGCGCAAGGACTTACGTGGCGAAAATTGAGAAATCTTACTCCATTTTTACCTCTCCATAAAAGGCAGCCTTAGCAGGTCTTGCATTGAGTATGGGAGCACTGTAACTCCTGAAAATGCCTGCAAAAATAAACTAATTTCTAACGCATGCCAATGTCTATCTACCTGTCAACCGCAATCCCCCACCGCAATAACTAATAAAGTATATTAACCCCTAAACCGCCATTATTCCACAACACAATAAACCTAACCCCTAACCTAACCCCCCTAACCTAACACCCCCTAAATGAACCCAAATTACCTAATTTACAAAATACTAAAGTTACTATTAAATTAAAAAAACCGGACACTACTTTAAAAATACAAATAAACTAAGTATAAATTAAAGGGACATTCTAATCAAAATTCTGGAGTAGACTGTCCCTTTAAGCTACAATTACAGAAAATAAAAAAATAAAACTATTAACCCCTAAACCGCCATTAATCCACAACGCAATAAACCTAACCCCTAACCTAACCCCCCTAACCTAACACCCCCTAAATGAACCCAAATTACCTAATTTACAAAATACTAAAGTTACTATTAAATTAAAAAAACCTGACACTACTTTAAAAATACAAATATACTAAGTATAAATTAAAGGGACAGTCTAATCAAAATTCTGGAGAAGACTGTCCCTTTAAGCTACAATTACAGAAAATAAAAAAAATATAAGATTAAAGAAAATAAAAAATAAAATTACCAAATTTTAAAAAATTATACCTAATCCCTATGAAAATAAAAAAGCCCCCCCAAAATAAAAAACACCCCCTACTCTAATAAACTGCCAGTAGCCCTTAAAAGGGCTTTTTGCAAGGCATTGCCCCAAGATAATCAGCTCTTTTACAAGAAAATACACAAAGCCCCCCTCAACAATAAAATCCCCCACCCACCAAACCCCCCCAAATAAAATAACCTAACACTAAAAACCTTAAACTACCCATTGCTCTGAAAAGGGCATTTGTTGGGCATTGCCCTTAAAAAGGCATTTAGCTCTTTTACTGCCCACCCTATCTAAATAAAACCCCCCAAAAAACCTTAAAAAAACCTAAGTCTAAGCCCTAGGTTGCTACTCACTGTTCCTGAAGTCCGGGGGAGAAGGTCCTGTTCCAGGCGGTGAAGCTGAAGACCGGTGACCCTGGAACTGAAAACTGGCGACCACGGAGCCATGGAGCGTGGAGGACCCTCTTCGTACGATCTTCACCTCACCCTGGATAGAGAATTCAAGGGACACAATTAAAAATGGCGTCCATTGAATTCATATTGGCTGATTTGATTCTTCAAATTCAAATCAGCCAATAGAATGAAAGCTACTCAAATACTATTGGCTGTTCAAATCAGCCAATAGGATGAGAGCTACTGAAATTCTATATGCAATATTCATATTTATTAAAGGTTTTAACTATGTATTTAATGTAACTATTTACATTCTAATGTTCTGCACATAGCAGAACATGTTCTATATATTTATTAAATAAATATTCATGCCAAAACTGTTAGCCCAAGTTACAGCTCTAGAAATTCTAGCAGAAAATTTCTTTGTACCTTAATCACAAATGCTTGCAGCTTAGGAAATAAATTACCTGAACTCACTTCAATAATGACTAGGGACAACTTGGATTTAGTAGCTATAACAGAATTATGGCACAATGATTCTCAACTTGATGCAACTATCAAGGATACAGGATTAGTAAAGAAAAATAAGGAACAGGAGGCAAATCGTATGATTTTTGTTACACAATTTAATAGACTCAGTAATAAAATCACTGGCATCGTAAAAAACATTGGCACATTTTGAGGGATTGTAACCCTGAGGTGGTTGAATTCAAAGAAAATCCTATGGTAGCTTACAAGAGAAATCGGAATATTAAGGACATGTTAGTCCCCTCAGACATTGGCAGTAATAAACAAAATAGTCAAAGAACTATAGGTTCAAAAAGGAATGGTTGCTACCAATGTCTGAGTTGCAGTAACTGTAGCTCCATGATAAGAGAGGAGAATTTTCATCATCCTATCAATGGGAAGAAATTCCAAATTAAATAAATACTTAACCTGCAGGGCAACTTATTGTGTTTATCTTATTAAATGTCCATGTGGCCAAATTTACATTGGCGAGACCTGTAGAGATGTAAGGGAGAGGATAACTGAACATAAGTCCAATATAAGATTATTATTATTATTATTATACTTTATTTATTAAGCGCCAACATATTCCGCAGCACTGTCCATGGAAATAAGATGTAAAAACAAAGATGCTCCAGTTTCCTCTCACTTCCTCTCTATGGGTCATAACATCAGTCAACTTAGGTTTCAAATCATAGAACAGGTAGATAGGCCTAGGAGAGGTGGAGACAGGGAACGATTGTTAAAAATCAGAGAGTTGTTCTGGATATATAAGTTAGAGACATTGAGGCCCAAAGGGATGAATAAATATTTTGATTGGAGTCTTTTTTTCTAAAAACAAATTTCAGCTGCAATGATAATATGTAAAAACAAAGCGCTGTTTATTATTCTTTTTGCTAATAATGTGCAATATACCTCTTTTTAAATATGTACATGGGTTTTTATGTTTTTTTAAAAAGAAATTCTGTATATACTTATTCTTTTCTTGTGATGAAAATAATTTTGTTATGCATTATTTTTGAATCCACAAGATATCACTGTTGTGCAATTGGTTCATCACATGAAAATGAATAACAGGTGAGGATATATAAGGACATTTACCTGTGTATGTTCAATTATACATGACTAAGAGCCTTGAATAGGCTTGAAACGTTGTATGTTTTCTTCTGAGGACCCCATGTGGAAATAAAGGTTCTTTTTAAATTTTGGAGGCTGGAATACTCTTTGTTTCTGGATTGTGTATTTGGACTTGGCAGGTCCTCTTATTCCGTGCCCCACAAAGACTGGTGTGCTGTTTTCCAAACTCCTTGAGTGATTATCTACATATTACCAGGGTAAGAGCCCGGCAGGAGTCCAAAGATCGGAGCAGGAGCTCCGGAGCAGGAGGTCTGCTCTGGGCTGGTAGAGGAGATGGGGCTGAATCCAGCATCGGGGTAGATGATGTCATCACCGCAGGTGGATTGCAATGAGGTGGAGGCGACAGGACTTGCGACAAGAGATGGAGGAGAATCACTGACAGCGGTAGCTGTGCGGCCATGCGGTAAACTCGTTATGCCTGGCCTGTGGTGGGGGTGGGATGGGCAGCGTGGGTTCTGGCATGGGTGGGTAGGGGTGACCTAGTGCAGCTTTTGTCTCCTGTGGGGTCTGGAAGGGGACTTCTTACTGGAGGGGCATCTGGGAGAGGTGGTCCTCCACAGTCCTTTCCATTGTGGGACTGATGGGGGGCTGGGGTATAGTTAAAGCAGGTGGGCTCATTAGATATGTGTGGGGAGTGGGCTTGCAGGACTTCAGGGGCATGAGTGGGCCACCCATTTTTTGTTTTACCCATGGGTCTTTGGGAGGGATAGTGTTGGCCTGTAGGGTTGCCCCCTCCCCTTCCCTCCCCTTCCCCTCCCTCCCCTTCCCCCCTCTCTCCGTCCCCCCTCCCCTTCTCTCCTCCTCTCCCTTTTCCCTTCTCCTCTCATCTTCCCTCCTGCTCACTTCCCCTTCTCCTTCCCTTCTCTCCCCTTCCCTCCCTGCCAGGCCACACTGGATCACAGGTCAGAGGCTGGACCGGCTGAGACTTTTCTGGGAGTGAGCACTCGTTTAACTGCAGGACCAGTGACCGTGACTGTGGCGGTGTGCTTGCTGTTTGAGAAGGTGGGAGATTAAAGTTGGTACCTCCTGTGGGTTCAGGAGAGGTTTACAAGATGTTTACTAGTTTGGGTTTTAAGATTTATTGAGCTCCTAGTCAATGACTTGTCAAGTGGTTTATATGTTATTTATTTGTTTACAAAATTGATAAATAAATTGGCTGCGGCCTTTATAACCCCAGTTACAGTGTGTGTTAAATTTATTGGGTTGGGAACATAGTGCCTAAGTATGGGGGCACACTATATTAGACATGTCTGTAAAAGTAAAAGAAAGCGGAAACCAATATGGTTTTCCAAAGAAGCAGAACATGCTGTAAAGACAAAAAAGATATCTTTTAAAATTTCAAAACAGTCTGATGATGATATGCAAATATGGAGACTCCAACAAAAAAAGGCTAAGCAGTTAATTAGGAAGGTTAAAGCTCATGCGGAAGAGAAAATAGCACAGGTAAAACATTGGGACAAAATGAGAAGTGTTATACAACAATTGGAGGATTGGACAAATGACTGGGATCTAAAGTTTAACACAGCAAAGTGTAAAATCATGCATTTAGGGAAGAAAAATCCAAACGTTAATTACAGACACAATGACACTTTACTGACTGTTACAAATGAGGAACGGGACTTGACAATTATTATTTTAGATTATTCGAAATTTAGTAAACAATGTAGTTCTGCAGCAAGTAAGGCTATCAGAATGTTTGGATATATTGGTAGAGATATTTGCAGCAGAAATAATAAGGTTCTTATGCCACTTTACAGATCATTAGTTAGGTTTCCTTTTGAGTATTGTGTGCAGTTCTGGAGGCCATGGGGCCGAATAATTCAGGCTCGCCGGAAACAGCAGTTATGAAGCAGCAGCAGTCTTAAGACCGCTGCTCTATAACTGGTCCGCTGCGTCTGAAGCTGCGGTCTGCAATCCGCCCAATCCTATACAATCTGACAGATTGACACACCCCTTGCTAGCGGCTGCGAATCTGCAGGGGGCGGCATTACACAAGCAGTTCTGGTGAATTGCTTGTTCAATGTTAAATGCCGACAGCATATGCTGTCCGCATTCAGCAATGTCTGTCGGACATGATACGCTACAGCATATAATTTCTGACAGACATTGATAAATCGGCCCCCATATCTTCAGAAGGATATAAATAAACTTGAATCTGTGCAAAGGAGGGCTACAAAAATGGTACATGCTCTAAAAAATAAAACGTACCAGGAGAGGCTCAATGACATAAATATGTATAACTTAGAGGAGATAAGGGAAAGAGGTGAAATGATAGCAACGTTTTAACATATTATAGGGCATAGTAAAACTGAGGCTGTGAATATTTTCCATTCAAGAACAAGGGGTCATGGGCCCCTATTTATCAAGTTCTGTCGGACCTGATCCGACAGTGCGGATCAGGTCCGACAGACCTCGCTGAATACGGCGAGCAATACGCTCGCCGTATTCAGCATTGCACCAGCAGCTCACAAGAGCTGCTGGTGCAACGCCGCCCCCTGCAGACTTGCGGCCAATGGGCCGCCAGCAGGGGGGTGTCAATCAACCCGATCGTACTCGATCGGGTTGATTTCCGGCGATGTCTTTCTGCCTGCTCAGAGCAGGCGGACAGGTTATGGAGCAGCGGTCTTTGTAACCGCTGCTTCATAACTGCTGTTGGCTCGCCAGAAACACGGGACATCAAGCTCCATTCGGAGCTTGATAAATATGCCCCAGGATCTCAAGCTGAAGGGTAGTAATTTGAGGAAGCACTTCTTTACAGAAAGGGAGATTTATTCATAGGGACAGAATTATTAAACACTGTATGGTGTTTCCGCGCGAGCCTTCAGGCTTGCCGGAAACAGCAGTTAAGAAGCAGCGGTCTTAAGACTACTGCTCCTTAACTGGTCCGCCGCCTCTGAGCGGCGGACAGCAACCAACTCAATCAGATACGATCGGATTGATTGACACCCCCTGCTAGCGGCCGATTGGTCGCGAATCTGCAGGGGACGGCATTGCATAAGCAGATCACCAGAACTGCTTGTGCAATGCTAAATGCCAACAGCATATGCTGTTGGCATTCAGCGATGTCGGACAGACATATAATAAATCGGCCCCATATATTAAACTTCCACAAGAGGTAGTAATGACAAACACTATGGGGGACTTTAAGAATGCCTGGGACAAGCATAAGGCTATTCTACAAACTAGATAAGTTTACACATTTAGGAAAATTCAGCAGACTTGCTGGGCCTATGGCTCTTATCTGCTGTCCATATCTATGTTGAAATATGTATTTATGAATAAATAGAACATATTCTGTTATATGCAGAACATTGGAATGTGAAATATTCATATTTCATGTCGGGTTGGCGTAAATGAGAATATGCAATAGTGTTTGGGTGAGAGTGGGGTGTTAGTTCCCCCCCCCCCCACACTTTTTTTTCTCTATTGACTTCTGTGGAGGAATATGTGAACGAGCACACAATATTCTAACTGGATTTTTGCACTTGTCCAGGTTACCCCCAGCGTGAAAACAGTTTACTCATAACACGAGCGCAACCCGATGAGCACAAAAAACGTACTTCAAGAGCAATTAACATTTAAGAGGAAACGTTACTTTGCACTCCACTCATACTCTGGCCCTTATTGTTTAATGTCCCTTTAAAGGGTTAAAAGTGTATGTTCTATCTGAACCATTAAATAAACATTTGGGGTTTCATGTACCTTTAAGCCTCTGTTTTTATCTTCATCTCTTCTGCTTGCTGCTTGTGCACACGCTTCAGTCATGTTAGTGTCATATTCTTATGGGTGTTATGTTTAGTTTATATGCAACTCTGTGATTCATTTCTATTGCACTTGTTTCCTGTTTTGCATTTCCTGTTCTGTTGGTTCTCTTCTAAGATCATGGCTTCTGTACACTAATACCTTGTACTGTCATTATTTACACCACCTGAAACATGGTGTCAGAAGTATCTGAATCTGCGCTATTTCTACACATCTGATGCTAAGAATTTGCTAGTCTTGCAGTGAGAGACATAACAGACGTTTTTGAAAGATATATATTTGGCAGCTGCAAGCAAGAAGGCGAAGCAATAGACAACTTTGTCACACGACTAAGAGAAAAAGCTGTGTATGGCTCTCTGAGAGATGAACTTATTCGTGACAAAATAGTTCTAGGTATTAATAGTGAAAGCACACGCCGCCTATTGAGGGAACATGATTTAAACCTACAAACAGCAATTGAAATATGTTGTACAGCAGAACTTACTAACAAACATATGAGAGCTATGGAGCAGGATAAACAAACTGACAGTATCAATGCAGCCTCCAAGCAACAGCTAAGCTTGAAGAACCACCAGCACAAGCTTCAGCACAAAAATCACAAACGCAACTCACCTATGAGCAAGCCTGCATCCTGCAAGTACTGTGGCAGTGTGCATGTAAGACAGAAAGAACAGTGCACTGCTTATGGGAAAATCTGTAGAGCATGTGGTAGACTAAATCATTTTGCTGGAGTATGTCTGTCAAATAGAATGGAAACAAGAAAGCTGCACACAATTGAGCAAACATCACATTCTGAGGATGCACATTTACATAGCACTGATGTGATTTACTCAAAAGAATGCATTGGTGCTGTGAAATCTAAGAGCCAAAAATGGTTTGTAAATCTCAGACTAAATAATATATGCCAACCCTGTCAGGTGCAACGTGTGATATCATGAGTTTAAAAGACAAGAATAAACTGGCACCTAGGGCACTTCTTCAGCCTAGTAGCACCAAATTGAAGTTATATTCAGAGGAACTAATGGAATGCAGCATATGTGAACGTATTCACAAACTTGATTTTGAGATTGTTGGAGCCAATCAGAAACCGCTATTGTCTGGTTCAACATGTGAGCGCCTGGGTCTGATGCAGTTCACCATTCCTGCTGAGCTACACAATGTCAATAATCAGCCTGCAAAATCCCTGACTAGGCCACTGACAAAACAGCAAATCCTCAGTGTCCAGTAGTATCTGTTCCAGGAGAGGTTTTAAACTTGATCCGACCATTCCACCAGTACAATGTGCCCCACGCAATGTGCCAGTAGCCATTAAGCCGCAGGCCAAACAGCAACTGGATAAGTATGTAACTGAATTACATCTTACTTCAGTATCAGAGCCTACAGATTGGATAAGCAACATGGTAGTTATTAGGAAGCCTGAGAAGATCAGAATTTGCATTGATCATTTTGAACATAGTTTTTTGAACAAGTTTTTGAACATGACCCTGAAATGGTCACACTACTTAATGCCAACACTTGCTGACATTTTGCACAAAATACCCAATGCACAGGTTTTTATGCTTGTTGATGCTTGAGATGCCTTTTTACAGTGAAAACTGGATGAAAAGAGTAGCTACATGACCACCTTCCGGACTCCTTGGAGCAGAAAGAAACTGCTATTTGGAGTCTCTGTAGTACTGGAGGTGTATCAGAGAAAGCAGCATGAACTATTATGTGGACTCCACAGAATTGAGCCAATAGTCGGTGACATTCTTATAGTTGGCTATGGTAATACAGATGAAGAAGTTGAGCATAAACATGATGAAAAGCTAGCAGCACTACTGGATCATTGCAGGCAGGTAAAGCATGAGACTCAACATAAATAAATTGCAGTTAAAGGTGCAAGAAGTCAGTTTCCATGGACATAGCCTGTCCTCACAAGGCTTAAAAGCTGACCCAGCTAAGATTAGAAAAAATTAAGGAGAAGAGCGCTAAAGATATAAACTACTACAGGTGTGGCTAAATATTTATAACTTAGGACCAGAAAAGAGGTAAGACCGGATAAGTACTGAGAGGAATCACCCTGAGGAAAGCAGTCTCCTATCTGACTGATCAGTGTCACTAAAGAGTGTGATCCAGTGGCGTCACTAGGGTTGGTGTCACCCGGTGCAGTAAGTTATTGTGTCACCCCCCCCTTTCCCCAGAAAGCAGACACACACAAACACAAAAACACAGGCACACACACATAGAAACACTCAGACACACTTAAAAACACACTCAGATGCACACACAAACACTCGGAAACACACTCAGACACACACACAAAAACACTCAGACACACACACAAAAACACTCTGACACACACACACAAAAACACTCAGGCACACACACAAACACTCAGACACACACACAAAAACACTGACACACACACACAAAAACACTCAGGCACAAACAGAAACACTCAGACACACACACAAAAGCACTCAGACACACACACACACACACACACAAACACTCAGACACACACACACACACAAAAGCACTCAGACACACACACACACAAAAACTCAGACACACACACATACAAAATATGTAAACTGCACTGCATTAATTATAAAGCTCATGCCTAGAGCTGCTCCCTGGCTCAGCAGAGCATCAAATGAAAGATAAACAGAGCACTCTAAAAATAAATCACTAAAGAAAAAGTTTAGGCGCGCAAACTATGAAAATTCTGCTCTCTGACTCTGTTCCAAGTCTGTCAGTGCACAGCCCCGGGCCGCGTGCCTACTGCTTCTTATGGCCAAGCCCCTCTGCTCTATATATATTTTCTTTGAATTTCAATAAAATAAATAAAAAAAAATGATATATATATATATATATATATATATTTTTTTTTGGTGGTGTCACCCCCTGGAGGTTGTCACCCGGGTGCGGCCCGCACCCCCCGCACCAACCTAGTGACGCCACTGGTGTGATCATCCGATACTTCATAGACCTCTTTTTTCATACGTGAAAACGAGTCACGTGACTGCTTACACAGACGTTGTGGGAAGGAGTCCTTCTAAACGCGTACAGAGCCACCAAGAGGACACAGACAGCGAGATACTCTCTGTGAATTTCACACTCCAGGATTAAGGTATTATTCATTTTCTCAGCAGCGATATTATCTGCCATAAGACAGACACGGTCTGCATCAGCTGGAGAATCCAATTTCAGGTATTTGAAAAGATACGTCTATCGCCTAATTATGACGCTTGTTTACATATAGAGTTTCGCAATACTGCCACCAAAACTTATTTCTGGTCCTAAGTTATAAATATTTAGAAAAACTAACTACAGTGGAGTACTGCATACCCGAATTAGTAAGAGACATTTTGGACATTTTAAATCTAGTTTTTATGGAAGACGTCCCACAGTGTTTTAATTTATTGTTTTTCTTGTGTGTATAATAAATAATTACAGATTTGCATTTCGACTATTCGAGTTTCTATTGAAATGTATTTTAGGATGCTATCTCTATAAAGTCTATCTCTTATATTTGTATAATACATTAAGTTATTAGTTAAATCACTATATTCCCATCATCTTACTACCTATAATACAATCAGTATATGCAATACTTAAAATTGAATTCTATCCTAGCTTTTTAGCGCTGCCTCACTTGTTCTACCAGATAAGAGTAGAGTAGAGCCATTGTGGACATGCCACAGCCTGGTGACACCGAAGCGGTACAGCGTTTTATTGGCTTTGTCACATACCTAACGAAATTGTTGGTGTGTCAGCCATTGAGAAGATTTCTGGACAAAGATGCAGTTTGGCATTGGCTTCCCAAGCATAACCAGGCAGTGGAGGAGATAAAACACTTGGTCACCGCTGCCCCAGTGTTAAAATATTATGATGTCGCAAAGCCTGTTACAGTACAAAGTGACTCAAGCAAAAATAGCCTTGGATGTTGTCTATTGCAAGAAGGTAAGCCAGTTGCATATGCGTCCAGAGCTCTTTCGTCAGTCGAGCAAAATTATGCTCAAATTGAAAAGGAATGTTTAAGCATTGTGTTTGCTTGCCAGAGTTTTCATCATTATCTTAATGGCCGGGATAAAATCAGGGCTGAAAATGATCACAAACCGCTAATAGCCATATACAAAAAGCCCCTTTTATGTGCTCCCAAGCGATTGCAGAGCATGATGCTTACATTGCAGCATTACAACTTCAATGTTATCTACAAGCCAGGATGTGAAATGTATATCAGTAATACCCTGAGAAGAGCTTCAACGGATCATGTGGCACTCGGAGGTGAGCTTGAGCATCATACAGTTTGTTTGCTGCAACAGGAACAACATTTTGCTGAAGTCAATCAAGCTGACTATCTTAATGTCACAGATCAGCGGCTACATCAGCTCATACAGCGCACAAAGACGCAACTTTACAAGCATTGAAGTCTATTATTCTGAATAGGTGGCCGGATAAAAGGATGCAGCACCTGCAATTGTGAAGGAATATTGGTCCTTCAGAGATGAGATTAGCGTACAAAATTGTATCTTGTACAAAGGTCCAAGAGTCATAGTACCAAAGTCACTAAGAACAGAGATGTTATTACGTCTACACTCAAGTCACATTGGGGGTGAGGCATGCTACAGACAAGCTTGTGATACCCTTTACTGGCCCAACATGCAAGGTGAAATCAAAGACTTTGTCAGCAATTGAAACCATGATGTCACATGAGATACCTACACGTCCTTGGCAGATCATCAGTATAGACTTATTCAAGTAAGCAGGAAAAGAGTATCTGATATTTGTCGATCATTACTCAGACTTCTGGGAAATTTAACTTCTTCCTGACTTATCCACTGAAGCTACAGTTAAGAGATGCAATGCTCAGTTTGCACGTCATGGACAACCAGATAAAGTGATCTCTGATAATGGCTCTCAGTTCGCAAGCTTACAATTCAGGAAATTTGCCACAAGTTTGAACATGTGACTTCTTCACCACGTCATCCACAGGCTAACGGCAAACCTGCATCTGCTGTGACGATTGTTACAAATGTATGTAAGAAAGCACAAAGTAATGGTAAAGACCCGTGGAACGGGATCTTACATTGGATAAACACTTCAAGCAAGGGCATGGATAGTAGTCCAGCATAGAGACTGATGTCAAGGAGATTAAAGACCTTCTTACCAGTAGCCAACAAGCTATTTGAACCCTCTGTGATACATGGTAAGAGGCAAGTGTTTGAGGCACGATATGACACATCCCAGAGATTTGCCTGAATTAAATATTGGGGAACGAATCCATATGAAACCGCTGCCTGGAGATCGAACAAGTCGTTAGGGAATAGATACTTGTCTGGAAAAGGTTGCACCACGCTTCTATCGCCACAATCGTGTGGATCTGCGAGTGGCTGAGCAGTCTGATTCTCAATATCCAGTTGACAGGCCAGACTCACCTGGTATTACATGGGCACACTCACCCATTGGCGGTAAGGAATGTACAGAGGGGATGCCACAGAATAATATTAATAACAGTCCTGAGCAAGCAGGTATACCTGATGGCAGTCAAGCACAGAGCATGCTAGCAAGTGGTGAGAAGAGCCCAGTAACCTCAGAGAGAGCTAAGAAACTCTTTGTACAGCTAAGGCCAGTCTTCACCCGTAGTGGCAGACATTCACAAATGCCAAAGAGACTTAACCTGTAGAATGAGTTTTTACAAGGACTCATACAGAAAAAAGAGGTCGTCAGTAGCTAATAAGTAAAAATTACCTTTTATTGTATATATATATATATATATATATATATATATATATGCTAAAACATGGAGGGTTAGTACCCTTAAAAACTACAGACTAACGCATTTCAGCTGGATGCCGTACTCATAGTCCCTAAAATCCAATACATACATTGAAACTTAAGAACCCCTCTATAGGCTCTGATTGGCAGAAAAGTTAACACAAATTTAAAGGTACAGTTGTAAACATTCAACTTATTCTTATTCAATCCCAATGATCATTTTAACGAGTATAAACTGTTATTTGAATACATAACCTATCTTACTTGAAATAAAAATAAACTTAAAAATAAATATAAAAATGGAACATAATTTCTAGTGAAGGGTACTCAATGTGAAATTATTACTTAGGTTGATAGAAATATTTTCTGAAACAAACAATAACCTTTGAAAGTTTTTACACATATTGTAACCAAAAAATATATATTATTGTAACCATAGAATTATTAGGTTAATTCTGGTTTGATAAATAATCAACCATCCAGTTTCTAGTCAAAAAGACATTCATAAGTTACAACCTATTATTTGTTTACTAAACAAGTCTGTATAAATGAGATCAATCTAATGTATAGATTTTTGGGGGGTATTTCTGTCCCTAACACTGAAAGGTCATACAGCATAAGCATTGGGCAGTTAAAATATACCTAGTTGCCACTACAAAAATACCCTTCAGTGCGAGCACAATAACCCCCAGCATAAGTACAAACAGGGTTGTCTCACATCAGACCTTATCAAGGTGGTCAGCTCACATGTATATATAATGCATCCAGAAAAAAAGTAACTTAAAAGTAACGCCTCTCCCCTCTACCTATCCTCTCTAATACACAAGTATACTCCAGCCCATCCACTAAGATCCAACAATGACCTGCTCCTTGCATCGGCAACTATCACCTCTTCTCATGCTAGACTGCAGGACTTCTGTCGTGCAGCACCTACCCTCTGGAACACTCTCCCTCGTGCTGTCAGGCTTTGCCCTAATCTGTCTTCCTTTAAATGTTCCCTGAAGACTTTTCTGTTCAGGGAAGCCTACCACCCATCTCAATAATAAATTAACTTCACTTACCTAACATTTCCCTCATCTAACTCTCTATTAACATCTTTCCAAATCTTGCAGTCCTCACCTCCTGTTTCTCAACCTCCTACCCTTCTAGATTGTAAGTTCCCACGGGAATAGGGCCCTCAAACCCTCCTGTATGTGTTTGTAAATTTTGTCCTGTCTTTTACAAGTCTTGTATTGTTTTATTTAAATTAATTGTATCCATGGACAGCGCTGCGGAATATGTTGGCGCTTCATAAATAAAGTATAATAATAATAATAACTTAATCCAGATAACCGGACACAGGGTCAAGAACCTATAGGAATTAACACCCCTTAATATGGGGTAGTCAAGGGAGGAGAAAAGGATTATGATAGGATGATTCAACATCCTGCATACTGAGGACAGAATCTCCACAAGCCAGATATGTATGTATGTATGTGTCTCAGTAGAGGAGAGGAGGGGACAAAATCAGCACCAATAGTTGATAAAATCATATTTAGAGTTTAAACGAAAGGGTAACTTGGTCTGAAGTCTAAAAATCCAGTACATCTCTCGTCTGGACAGTATCTGATACTTGTCCCCTCCCCTCCTCTGCACCCGTACTTTTTCTATTATCATCCACTTAAGGGAGTCGCAGTTTTTATCATGTACCCACACAAAATGATCAACTAAAGGGGTACTAATCCTGCCCACATTAATTGTGGACAAATGTTCTCGAATACGTGAGCGTACTTCCTTTGTTGTTATCCCCACGTATTGGAGGTTACAAACCGAGCACCATAGTAAGTAGATACAATGGGCGCGATCCGATATAGATCGTAGTTTGCGGCGCAAGCGAGGGAACCCGCGTCGCCCGCAGTTTCAGCTCGCAACTCGAGCTATCCCATATACGGCGCCGTCAGATGTTAACGTGCCGTAAGTCGGATAAACCAGCGATGTCCAGAAATCTGCGCAAGTACAAATTTCTGGCGTCGCCAGTGACTTGCGCCACGTTAGAAACTGCCGGCGCCTACAAAACCTGACTAAAGTCTAAATCAAATTTAAGTATAGCTTTTCAGCACAACAGGCTTAGGTGCTGCACGTCACCCAGGGACCACTGCCCAGGTCCCCAGTTCACAAATCAAAGGAAAAGCAGGCAGGTGACAGCAGATAAAATATTCATTTATTAAGGAGGTAAAAAAGGCAACGTTTCGGGATTAGTCTCCCTTATTCATGCCATTGGTTCAGCCAATCGGATTGAACTTGAATCTGATTGGCTGATTCAATCAGCCAATCAGATTTTTCTACCTTAATTCCGATTGGCTGATAGAATCCTATCAGCCAATCGGAATTTGACGGACGCCATCTTGGATGACGTCATTTAAAGGTACCTCATTCGTCGTTCAGTCGTCGGCCGGGACGGATGCTCCGCGTCGGTGGAGAGAAGATTCAAGATGCCGCTTGATGGAAGATGCTGGCGGATGGATGAAGACTTTGCTGCCGCTTGGAGAAAAACATCGCCGGGATGAAGAATTCTTCTTTGCCGCTTGATTGGACATCGCCCGGATCGGATGAAGAGTTCTGCCCGGCGGGGTGAATACAAGGTAGGGAGATCTTCAGGGGGGTAGTGTTAGGTTTATTTAAGGGGGGTTTGGGTTAGATTAGGGGTATGTGGGTGGTGGGTTGTAATGTTGGGGGGTGGTATTGTGTTTTTTTTTCAGGCAAAAGAGCAGTTTTCTTTGGGGCATGCCCCCACAAAAGGCCCTTTTAAGGGCTGGTAAGGTAAAAGAGCTTTGAACTTTTTTTAATTTAGAATAGGGTAGGGAAATTTTTTTATTTTGGGGGGCTTTATTATTTTATTAGGGGGCTTAGAATAGGTGTAATTAGCTTAAAAATCTTGTAATCTTTTTTTTATTTTTTGTAATTTAGTGTTTTTTTTTTGTAATTTAGTTTAGTTTATTTAATTGTATTTTTAGATAGATATTTGTAGTTTATTTAATTTATTGATAGTGTAGGTGTATTTGTAACTTAGGTTAGGATTTATTTTACAGGTAATTGGGTAATTATTTTAACTAGGTAGCTATTAAATAGTTCATAACTATTTAATAGCTATTATACCTAGTTAAAATAATTAACAATTTACCTGTAAAATAAATATAAACCCTAACATAGCTACAATGTAATTATTAATTATATTGTAGCTATCTTAGGGTTTATTTTATAGGTAAGTATTTAGATTTAAATAGGAATATTTTAATTAATAATATTAATATTAGATTTATTTTAATAAGAGTTTAGTTAGGATGTTAGAGTTAGATAGGGTTATTATACTTAATATATATATATATATATATATATAATATAATAACTATATTAACTATATTAACCCTAATATAATTAGGGTTAATATAGTTAATATAGCTGGCGGCGGTGTAGGGGGATTAGATTAGGGGTTAATACATTTATTATAGGTGGCCGCGGTGTAGGGGGATGTAGATTGTAGGCAAAAGAGCAGTTTACTTTGTGACAAAGCCCCGCCAAAAGCCCTTTTAAGGGCTGGCAAAAGAGCTGTTACTTTGGGGCATGCCCCGCAAAAAGCCCTTTTAAGGGCTGGCAAAAGAGCTGTTACTTTGGGGCAATGCCACGCAAAAGGCCCTTTTAAGGGCTGGTAATAGAGATAATTATTTTAGGGGGATTAGATTAGGGGTTAATAATATTAATATAGCTGGCGGCGGTATAGGGGGATTCGATTAGGGGTTAATAATTTTTATATAGGTGGCGGCGGTGTAAGGGGTCAGATTAGGGGATAGATAAGGTAGATGGCGGCGGTTTTAGAGGCTCACAGTAGGGGGTTAGTTTATGTAGATGGCGGCGGTTTAGGGGTTAAATATTTTATTAGGGATTGCGGCGGGGGATCGCGGTTGACAGGTAGATAGACATTGCGCATGCGTTAGGTGTTAGGTTTTATTTAGCAGCTAGTTTAGAGAGTTACGGGGCTCCAATAGTCAGCGTAAGGCTTCTTACGGCTGCTTTTTGTGGCGAGGTGAAAATGGAGTAAGATTTCTCCATTTTCGCCTTACGCTGTATATTGGATACCAAACTGCGCGGGTTTGGTATACCTGCCTATGGCCCAAAAAACTACGGGCGACGGCAGAAATATATGCGCGTAACTTCTAGGTTACGCCGTATATAGGATACCAAACCCGCGCAAATATTGGCGTCGCCAGCTTTTGCGGGCGACGATTTTTATTGTATCGACCCCAATATGTTTACCTACAATTAAGGCAAGAGGCAACATCAAAGGTCTCCCCTATCACAGAAGATCGAAAGGATGTAATCCTATAGGTTCTTGACCCTGTGTCCAGTTATCTGGATTAAGTTACTTTTCTCCGGATGCATTATATAAACATGTGGTCTGTTGTGAGACTTGACCCTGTTTGTACTTATGCTGGGGGTTATTGTGCTTGCACTGAAGGGTATTTTTGTAGTGGCAACTAGGTATATTTTAACTGCCCAATGCTTATGCTGTATGACCTTTCAGTGTTAGGGACAGAAATACCCCCCAAAAATCTATACATTAGATTGATCTCATTTATACACACGTGTTAAGTAAACAAATAATAGGTTGTAACTTATGAATATCTTTTTGACTAGAAACTGGATGGTTGATTATTTATCAAACCAGAATTAACCTAATAATTCTATGGTTACAATAATATATATTTTTTGGTTACAATATGTGTAAAAACTTTCAAATGTTATTGTTTGTTTCAGAAAATATTTCTATCAACCTAAATAATAATTCCACATTGCGTACCCTTCACTAGAAATTATGATCCATTTTTATATTTATTTTTAAGTTTATTTTTATTTCAAGTAAGAAACCAAGTAATGATTTGCTCAATATAGGTTATGTATTCAAATAACAGTTTATACTGGTTAAAATGATAATTGGGATTGAATAAGTTTATGAATAACTTGAATGGTTACAACTGTACCTTTAAATTTGTGTTAACTTTTCTGCCAATCAGAGCCCAGAGAGGGGTTCTTAAGTTTCAATGTATATATTGGATTTTAGGGACCATGAGTATGAAACGCGTTAGTCTGTAGTGTTTAAGGGTACTAAGCCTCCATGTTTTACCGTATATATACAATAAAAGTTAATTTTTACTTATATCAGCTACTGACGACCTCTTTTTTCTGTATGCTTAAATTTTGCCTGAGTCAGTAGCTGAGGCTGCACTGCTATCCGGACACTTTTTCTCATTATTTGTTGGACTAAAACACTGCATTATTGAGGCCAAGAGTACACGCTGTCTTTCAAATTCAGTAATTTTGCAGGTATTTGTTATTGCCATATACTTACCGTATCTAGCAGCGGGAGCTGTGAAAATGGGGATCGGAGAAGAAACACAGAGTACTTTGAGACCCCGCTCCCCATAGTGATCCGAAAAGCACCGGTTGCCAGGGAAGAGATGTCACCGCCGATGCGAGGAGATGGAGCACGCTCAATTCGTGTGGAGTGGGCGGACAGGAGTCCGGGAGCAACCGCTTGTGGAAGCTGGGACCTGAGGTGTAACTGGAAGGTAACTGAGGGAGCCAGGAGGTGTCGGGACTGCCAGATGAGAGAGATATATATGGACACAAGTAACACTGCACTAACAACACTATTGTGAATGAGCACTTGCCTGTTTCAATGAACTTTGAGACATAACTTTGAGACATGAGTTCATGTGTACTACTATCTTGGCCTCTTGGGCTTATGGTATACAAGCTTTATTGAATGGTATTACTGAGGTGTGTTGGTCCATAGAAGCACAACGAGACAGGAATTATTGAGTCAAGTGGTTTTACATACTCAGCCGTATGAGTTGTGCCAGACTGATGAGAGTCCCTTATACTTGATGGAAATTTTGTAAATGATATTGGTCCAGATATAATTACATTGTAGCAGACACCTAAAGTGATACATTTGGACACCTTTTCTTTCATATTACAAGGACTCATCCAAATTTCACAATGTTGATTTATCAACACTAAAAGAGTGAGATGTTATGGGTGTTATGTTTAGTTTATATGCAACTCTATGGTTCATTTCTATTGCACTTGTTTCCTATTTTGCATTTCCTGTTCTGTTGGTTCTCTTCTAAGATTATGGCTCCTGTAAACTAATACTTATTTACACCACTATAGGCATGATCAGTCTTTTTTTTAGTCACAAAACCTGGACAAATTTAGTGTTCATATTTTTTTTTTTTTTTTTTTTTTTTACATAAACACTGCACTTTTGCCGTTTATATCATCATTTATACTGCTATAAAACACACAGATTTGTGTTCAGTGATGTCCCACAAGTACATATCATCATTTATACTGCTATAAAACACACAGATTTGTGTTCAGTGATGTCCCACAAGTACAACAATACCCACTATGTACAGGTTTTATTGGGGTTTTGGGAAGTTACAGAGACAAATACGGGGCCTGCCCATTTGCATGGAAATTCAACACATTGATTTTTTGGGCATATATCACATTTGAGACAGTATCACAAGCCAGGAACGAAAATTACCCCACCATGGCATATCTTTTGTAAAAATAGACAACCCAGGGTATTCCAAAATGGGTATGTCCAGTCTTTTTTTTTGTAGCCAATTATTCACATAATCTGGCCAAAATTAGTGGTTATAACTATATATATAATTTGTGTGTGTTTTTCACACAAACACTGCACTTTTGCTGTTTATATAATCATTCTTATATGTTTTACTGCTATAAAACACCAATATTTGTGTTCAGTGATGTCCCAAGAGTACAAAGGATACCCCCATCTATGGATTTGTTTAGGCTTTGTGAAGTTACAGGGACAAATATGGGTCCTGCCCATTTCAGTCTTTCAGGGCCTATGTTGCCTTTGAGACAGTATGGCAGCCCGGGATAGCAAATTATCCCCATAATGGAATACTATTTGCAAAGGTAGACAAGTGCAGGTTCTATGGGGTTTCAGGAAGTTACAAGGACAAATATGGGGCCTGAACATTTACATGGAAATTTGACACATTTATTTTCTGGGCCTATTTCACCTTTGAGACTTTATGGCAGCCCATGAATGAACATTACCTCCATCATGGCATACCATTTGCAAAAGTAGACACCCTAGGGTATTCCAAAATGGCTATGTCCAGTCTTTTTTGTAGCCACTGAGTCAACACCAGGCCAAATGTATCTGCCTTTTTTCTTTTCTTTTTGTGTGTGTGTTGTTCACACAACTACTGCACTTTCACTGTATATATCATCCTTATATGTTTTACATAAAACACACATATTTGTGTTTATTGATGTCCCACAAGAACAAAAATACCCTCCATATGCAGGTTTTATGGAGTTTTGGGAAGATACTGGGCCAAATATGGGGCCTACCCATTTACATGGAAATATGACACTGATTTTCTGGGCCTATATCGCCTTTGAGGCAGTATGGTCGACATGTACTAATTGGCATGCGGACAAGGTTCTCAACCTTCCCTTTTGTGCTACTCATATATACAAGAGAACTTGACTGGTGATGACAGAAGCCTTAGGCCTCTCAGTTATATAACCGTAAGATAACCCATAAGTATATATCTTTCAATTACAGACAAATTTAGCTAATCTCTAAGATTTATTTGCATTGATAAGGACATCACAACTAGATAAATGTTTACTAAGAAAAATAATCCAAATGGATCTATAGGCTTAAATGAGAAACTGGATTTTTTTTATGTTTTCTTGGTTAAGTATATATTGCTCCTAAATAAATAATCGCTGTGTTATATAATATTAACATTAACACGAGGAGTGACGTATTGTGGTTTCCTGAGTCCTATATACTATCTAGTTAAGTATGTATCACTTTGCCTTATCTTGTTATATTTAACTAGACCTAGTGAGGTTGGTCCTGATTGTCTGTTGTCTCTATGCAGATCTTAGTCTCTTTAGCTAATATTAAAAAAAAAATACATCAGAGGTGCTGGTATATTGAAAATAATTATAGATGCTTATTTGCGGTACTTGGAACATAAACATGTAGCACAGACTTTCATATGGGGTTATCATTACTAAAGAAAAATGTAGAATTAGATGTAATACATAATGTGTAAATAAAAATATAATTGCTATGTGTTCCCATTGATGTGGTGGCAGTGGCTCCCAGTAGTGTATTGCTTCAATAAAGCATACCAAGAGAATGAAGCACAACGGATAATAGATGTAAATTGGAAAGCTGTTTAAAAATATGTGTGATCTATCTGAATCACCCAAGAATATTTTTGGGTTTCATGTCCCTTTAAGCAAATAAAAAAACTGTTTTATTACCAAATGCAGAAAATGCTTAGGTTTAGTAAACAGCACAAGCTGCTTAACAATTTCAAGAACCAGTTTGCAAAGGAAAGAGCTTCTCATATAGATCAATGTAAAAATAAAGTTTTGTACCATTTTTTTTAAATCAAGTAACATCTAGCTGACATATAAAGCACATTTCAGCAAGAGACAGAGAGGTGCAAGGCCGTATTAACCAAATATTGTGCCCTCTCATCTCACACTGTCCTCACCGTTACATGTGCTAGTGCAATGCAGTTCATTGCTAGCGGTTGAAGGGCAGAAACAAAATACTTTTTCCGATTCTCCGTTCCCCCCACATAGACAGTCCCACTACAAGATCAAATGACCAAGTATCGTGCGCCTCACTGATGTCACATAGCTCCCTGGCAACTGCAGCTTCATTGAGCTGTGCAGCATTATGGGAACGGTTGTTCCAGCATAGGAATGGTACAGATGGTTGTGGCGGTAGTGTTCCACCCAGCTGCCTTGTTCTCCCACCCCTAAAAAATAACCCTGATGCAAGTTTTTGCCATGTTTTGGTGTGCATAATGTCAGCAATATCTTTAATTTTGTATAAACTTTATTTATAACAATACTCTCTAGGAGCGATGGCCAAGAACAGAATTACAAGGACAACATTATGGACAAATACAATTTCATAACATAGTTACAATAATATCGTAAGATGCCAGTCCTTGGTGGTCAGAGTCCATAAGAGAAACGTTGATTCATTCCTGGAGAGAATTTTATGTCAAAATAAAATCACAAAGAAAATCACAAAACAAAACTTAACAACTCTATGTTAAGCCTCTAAATAACAATTCTGTGCCTCCTGGGAACTCCATTAGACCTAGCTATCATCCAGTCTTGCCACCGGTACCTCCAGTCAGCTAAAAGGTCCACTGTCCTCTTAATTGTCTTTCCATAACGCAGTCAGTGTTCTTTAAGGGGAATGTAATATGTTTATGAGTTGCTTGTGGCAAAGAAAGAATACATAGTTCCAACTTTTGTAGAAAGACTCTAGTTCTCTTTAATGGGTCATAGAGTGTATCCCATTGTTCTGTTGTCAGCTGAGTCAAAACACTTTCTTTTAGTTCTCTAAGAGAAGGAGCCTTCCAGGAAACCAGTACTTAAGAATCAGTTTCCTAGCCAAAAGGATAGTGGTGATTATAAATGCCCTATGTTGTTTCAGGTGTTTTGGCAAATCTAAACCAAATATATTGCTGTCATCTAACTATATGGAGTCTTAAGTCACAATCTGTAACCAGTGGTCGAAGATGGCTTAAAACCTCCTAATACATGGGCAGCGTCTGACTAGGTGCAAAAAATCAGGGTTGGGAAATCTGCACTTTAAAAATATTATCTAGATCTTACTTCCAGACTTGGGGGTGATATATGCCCTATGAAATAATTTTATAATAATAATTTTATACGTGATTCTCAAAGCTCCATGGACAAAGTAGCCTCCGTTTACTGTATGCTATTTAAAATGATATTGAAAGAGATTCTATCTGCAAGCAGCCCTGACCAATTCTGAGCCACGCTATCAGTATTTTATCTCTCTCAGATCTCTAACAAATATTTATACATAAAAGAAATAGAGTGGTACCTCTATTAAACAAAGAGACCCACACATCCACTTTATTGTGTGCATCTGAGAACTTCTTCAATTGAAAGAGCCTACCCACAAAATGTTTGATCTGCAGGTATGCAAAATGATGTGATGTTAATAGTAACTGGAATGTTTAAGTTCCTGTAATGACCTAATCTCTCCCTGGTCATTTGAGATAATATGCTGTAAGGACCTGATGCCCCTATCCCTCCAGATCAAAAATGGTCTGGTAGCATAACCCACTGGAAAGTCCAGATTACCCTGAAGTGGAATAATATTAGAAAACATGTTGTTGCCGCTTAGCCATTTATACATATGTCTCCATGCCCTCAGTGGTTTGCTCAGCAATAACAAATCTTCCACAGTTTTCAGAGCCGGTCCTGCTGTCAACTGTGGCAACATGAATAAAGACATTGGAGAGATTAAATCCTTGTTGCTTCTGCTATCTGTTTAGAGAGGCCTTACATGAAAAAACACCATTGTAGAAAACTGCTAACTCTGCTGCTATCTCATCTTTTAGGATTTTGTAAAATTCTCCCGGTACCAAAAGCTACCAAAAGAACAAAGCAAAATAGAAGTCCATTGGAAAGTCTTTTAAATCATGAAAGACAATTTGGGGGTCGCAAGCTCTTAAAGTACCAGAGGTGTCATTGAAGGCACTGTACCATGACAGGCCAGAGGCAGTATTCTGCAAAAAAGATCATGGGCTTGAGGCCCGCTAAAAGAACTGAACGTACTCTGCCTGTCTTCTGAGCCATGTTGCTTAATGCTGTGATGATGTTAACTTGGGACTACAACAGGGCAAATGTGATCTCTGACTCAAGAGCTGATGCCTATATGAGAACCAAGGACCTCTGTGACATCACAGTCCTCCATGGTGACACACCACCACTAGTCACACACAATGCAGGCAGAACCTAGCTGAGCTAAGCTGTCACTCTAGAGGGGACCTCTAAGCCAATACAGGACAAGTATTCTCAACCTGGGAAGACTTTGATCTTTTTTTTCTATCCCTTTGCCCACCTCACGAAGCACTCTCTTACACTTGAAGCGAAGCAGGCTCTTTAAGGCTGGCCACCAGCGGCACTTTTGTCTGTACTTGGTAGATCTCTCTCTAAGGTGCATTGCCATGAGCACCCTATCAAAGTGCTATTGAGCGCCGGAAAAATTTAACCCAACTTAAAAGCTCCTCATTTCAAATGACGTGCAGGCTGGGAGTATGAAAATGAGAACGATTTAACAAAAGGTGCAAATGAGCAAACCGACCATGCAGGTAAAGCAATAAAAGCAGGGGACAAGCTCACCTAATATCTGGCTGCCACGCTAAGCTGCCTTTAGTTGGAGCACATTGCTGGCGAGCTTCTCTGACTGCTGCACGATGAAAACTTTGGCGGCAACTTTACCAAGGACTTGCGGCCTGTGAGATTAAGATTTTTTTTTGATCAAGGAAGTCTAAAGCTACACAGATTCACACTTTATTCAAGGTTACAACTTAAGCAGCCTAATTGGGGTCAGAATTAACCCTCACATAATTTAAGAACATAGATTACGGGGCCAAATTATCAGGCTCCGAATGGAGCTTGATGTCCCTGTTTCTGCGCAAGTCTTCAGGCTCGCTGGAAACAGTGGTTATGATGCAGCTGTCCGCTACCTCTGAGGCTGCGATATTCAATCCAGCCAATCCTATATGATCGGGCTGATTGACACCCCCTGCTAGCGGCCGATTGGTCGTGCATCTGTAGGGGGCGGCATTGCACAAGCAGTTCACCAGAACTGCTTGTGCAATGATAAATGTCATAGAAAGAAAATAAACCTTTCAGCACAGAAGAAAACACAAGTTGTTTTGTTTATTTGCTTTTTTGCCCCACTTAACCCCTTAAGGACAAGGCCATTTTTCAATTTCTTTCCCTTAAGGACCAGGGCTATTTTTACATTTCTGCTGTGTTTGTGTTTAGCTGTAATTTTCCTCTTATTCATTTACTGTACCCACACATATTATATACCGTTTTTCTCACCATTAAACAGACTTTCTAAATATACCATTGTTTTCATCATATCTTATAATTTACAGGAAAAAAAAAAAATATGAGGAAAAAATGGAAAAAAAAACAAACTTTTTCTAACTTTGACCCCCCAAATCTGTTACACATCTACAACCACCAAAAAACACCCATGCTAAATAGTTTATAAATTTTGTCCTGAGTTTAGAAATACCCAATGTTTACATGTTCTTTGCTTTTTTTGCAAGTTATAGGGCAATAAATACAAGTAGCACTTTGCTATTTCCAAACCACTTTTTTTCAAAATTAGCGCTAGTTACATTGGGACACTGATATCTTTCAGGAATCCTTGAATATCCCTTGACATGTATATATTTTTTTTTAGAAGACATCCCAAAGTATTGATCAAGGCCCATTTTGGTATATTTCATGCCAACATTTCACCGCCAAATGCGATCAAATAAATAAAATCGTTCACTTTTTCACAAATTTTTTCACAAACTTTAGGTTTCTCACTGAAATTATTTACAAACAACTTGTGCAACTATGGCATAAATGGTTGTAAATGCTTCTCTGGGATCCCCTTTGTTCAGAAATAGCAGACATATATGGCTTTGGCGTTGCATTTTGGTAATTAGAAGGCCGCAAAATGCCACTGCTCATCACACGTGTATTATGCCCAGCAGTGAAGAGGTTAATTAGGGGGCATGTAGGGAGCTTCTAGGATTAATTTTAGCTTTAGTGTAGTGTAGTAGACAACCCCAAGTATTGATTTAGGCCCATCTTGGTATATTTCATGCCACCATTTCACCGCCAAATGCAATCAAATAAAAAAAATTTTTTTCACGATTTTAGGTTTCTCACTGAAATTATTTACAAACAACTTGTGCAATTATGGCATAAATGGTTGTAAATGCTTCTCTGGGATCCCCTTTGTTCAGAAATAGCAGACATATATGGCTTTGGCGTTGCTTTTTGGTAATCAGAAGGGCACTAAATGCTGCTGCACATCACACGTGTATTATGCCC
Source organism: Bombina bombina (assembly GCF_027579735.1). NCBI lineage: Eukaryota > Metazoa > Chordata > Amphibia > Anura > Bombinatoridae > Bombina > Bombina bombina. Next base: position 818,320,215 of record NC_069504.1, read on the forward strand.
AGCAGTGTAGGGGTTAATTATGTAGCTTGTAGGGAGCTTGCAGGGTTAATTTTAGCTTTAGTGTAGAGATAAGCCTCCCACCTGACACATCACACCCCCTGATCCCTCCCAAACAGCTCTCTTCCCTCCCCCACCCCACAATTGTTCCCGCCATCTTAAGTACTGGCAGAAAATCTGCCAGTACTAAAATAAAAAGGTATCTCTTCCCCCCCCCTTTTTTTAAGCATATTTACATATGCTGCTGTGTAGAGTCCCCCCCTTAGCCCCCAACCTCCCTGATCCCCCCCAAACAGCTCTCTAACCCTCCCCCTCTACCTTATTTGGAGCCATATTGGGTACTGGCAGCTGTCTGCCAGTACCCAGTTTATAAAAAAATATATTTATTTTTTTATTTTATTTTTTATTTGCTGTAGTGTAGCTTCCCCCCTAAAAAAAGACCATCCCCCCACCCCCTCCCAGATCCCTTTGCAACTTATTAACCCATTCCCTCCCCCCTTTCTCCCACTTAGAAGTTTTTTTTTTCTGTAGTGCAGCGGTTCCCACCCGCTCCCTCCCCGTGCACGCGCCCGCCCGCCACCTCCCGTGCGCACCCCCGGTGGCCACGCCCCCGATCCCGCCCCCCTCTTAATCATAAGAGCCATTGATGGCCGCCCACCCGCCTCCCACTTTTGCTCCCACCCACCAACGATTTTCAGCCATCGATGTCCGGTGCAGAGAGGGCCACAGAGTGGCTCTCTCTGCACCGGAAGGGGTAAGAAGTGTTATTGCAGGATGTCTCTGGTCTTTAAAGACCAGCTTGTGCAAGACGTACCCTGTACGACATGAGTCGTTAAAGGGTTAAAAGGGACGTGTAATTCCTAGAATGCTTTGTTGAAAGGATGACAATGCACAACTGGGAGCTAGCTGAACACAGGTGGTGAGCCAACGACAAAATGCACACAGGTCCAGTCACTGCATCTAGCGAGCCAACAACATGAGGCACACAGTGCAGCCTCTACAGGTTAGCCAATGACGAAAGGCACACACCTCCAGTCGCTACAGCCAGTGAGCCAACGGCAAGGGGCACACATGTCCAGTCTCTGATCAGCAGCTTGCTCCCAGGGGTGCATTGCTGTTTCAAAGCCTACCTAGGTATGCTTTTCAACAAAAGCTACCAAAAGAACAAAGCAAAATAGATAGAAGTCCATTGGAAAGTTTTTTAAATGGTATGCTCTATCCTAATCATAAAAGATCATTTGGGGGTTGCAAGCTCTTAAAGTACCAGAGGTGCCATTGGCGCACTGTACCACGACAGGCGAGAGGCAGGACTGTGCAAAAATAGATCATGGGCTAACAGAACTGAACGCACTCTGCCTGTCTTCTGAGCCATGTTGCTTAATGCTGTGATGATGTTAACTTGGGACTACAACAGGGCAAATGTGATCTCTGATTTAAGAGCTGATGCCTATATGAGAACCAAGGACCTCTGTGACATCACAGTCCTCCCTGGTGACACACCACCACTAGCCACAAACAATGCAGGAAGAGCCTAGGTGAGCTAAACTGTCACTCTAGAGGGGACCTCTAAGCCAATACAGGACAAGTATTCTCAACCTGGGAAGACTTTGATCTTTTTTTCTCTCTCTTTGCCCACCTCACAACACACTCTCTTACACTTGAAGCAAAGCAGGCTCGTTAAGGCTGGCCACCAGCGGCACTTTTCTCTGTACTTGGTAGATCTCCCTCTAAGGTGCATTGCAATGAGCAGCCTATCAAAGTGCTTTGGAGCGCCGGAAAAAATTAACCCAAAATAAAACCCCTCCATTTCAAATGAGATTCAGGCTGGGAGTATGTAAATGAGAACTATTTAACAAAAGGTGTAAATGAGCAAACCGGCCAGGCAGGTAAAGCAATAAAAGCAGGGGACAAGCTCACCTTATATCTGGCTGCTACGCTAAGCTGCCTTTAGTTGGAGCACACTGCTGGCGAGCTTCTCCGACTGATGCACGATGAAAACTTTGGTGGCAACTTTACCAAGGGCTTGTGGCCTGTGAGAGTAAGACTTTTTTGATCAAGGAAGTCTGAAGCTACACAGAGTCACACTTTATTCAAGGTTACAACTTTAGTAGCCTATTTGGGGTCATAAAAAACTCTTACATAATTTAAGAGCAAAGATTAAGTCTATGCTGCGCAAATGTGTGTCGCCCCCCCCCCCCCCCTTTGACTGCAACACATGTAGCAAGTAAACTCTTAAATGTCATAGAAAGAAAATAAACCTTTTGGCATAGAAGAAAGCACAAGTTTTTTTGATTGTGTGTTTTTTTGTCCCCACTTAAAGGGACGTGCACGACTAAATTTTTCTTTTATGATTCAGATAGGGCATACAGTTTTCAGCCACTTGTTCATTCACCTGTACTATCAAACTTGTTTCATTCTCTTGGTATCATTTTTTGAAAGGTAGGCAATGCACAACTGGGAGCTAGTTGAACACAGGAGGTGAGCCCATGACACAGGTCCAGTCACTGCGTCCGGCGATTATATTAACTTGGGACTACAACAGGGCAAATGTGATCTCTGACTAAAAAGCTGATGCCTATATGAGAGTCAAGGATCCCTGTGACATCACAGTTCTTCATGGTGACACATCACCACTAGCCTCAAACAATGCAGGCAGGGCCTAAGTGAGCTGAGCTGTCCCTCTAGAGAGGACTTCTTAACCAATACGGGACAACTCTTCTTAACCTGGGAAGATTTTGATCTTTTTGTCTCATTGCCCACCTTATGATGCACTCTTTTACATTTAAAGGCTGGCCACCAGTGACACTTTTCATTGTACTTGGCAGATCTCCCTTGGAGGTGCTTTACCATAAGCACCCTATCAAAGTGCCATGGAGTAGAGGAAAAACCTAGCCAAAAATAAAAGCCCCTCATTTCAAATCAAGCGCAGGCTTGGAGTATGTAAATGAGAATGGTTTAACAGAAGGTGCAGATGATCCCATCTGCCAGGCAGATAAAGCAATAAAAGCAAGTGACAAGCTGCCTTTAAATAGTAACATAGTAGAAGAGGTTGAAAAAAGACTGAAGTCCATCGAGTTCAAACTATACAAACCTAAAATACTAACAAAAAAGTTCCAGTTGAGCTTAAATTAATCCCATTACAAGGGTGACCCATTTAACACAAGCAATCATATCCCTGAATTCTGTTCTAGCCAGAAATGTATTTAAACCATTTTTAAATATATCTAATGTATTAGCATTCACTACCTTCTTTGATAGTGAGTTTAACAATTTTATTGCTCTTACAGTGAAAAAACGTTTCTATTGCAGGAGATTAAATCTCCTTTTCTCCAGCCTTAAATTGTGTCCTCTTGTCGCAAACAATTTTCTTGGAATAAACAGAGCTTCTCTGTATATGGGCCTTGAACATATTTATATAAAGTAATTATGTCACCTCTCAAGTGCCTTTTTTTTCTAGAGAAAACAGACCAAGTTTGACTAGGCTCTCATCATCGCTTAAATCCTCCATTCCTATTATTAGCTATGTGGCCCTTCTCTGAACTCTTTCTAAGTCTGCAATGTCTTTTTTGAGATCGGTCTCCAGAACTGCACTCCATACTCAAGGTTTTTTTCCGTAATATCATATTCAATTTGCCTGCCCATTCTTCTTTTTTGAGATCGGTCCCCAGAACTGCACTCCATACTCAAGGTTTTTCCTGTAATATCATATTCAATTTGCCTGCCCATTCTACTAACTTTTGCAGATCCCCTTGAGAAGCAAGTTCATCCTGCTCTGATCTAATGACCTTGCACAACTTTGTATCATCTGCAAAAATAGAGATGTTGCTATTTAATCCTTGCTACAAGTCATTAATAAATATATTAAAAAGAACAGGGCCCAGTACTGATCACTGGGGGACTCAATGGTCTGATTCAGAGTTTCTATCTAGGCAAATCGGGAAAATTATCAGTATTAACAGATCAGTGATACTTCTGATATGAGTCTACAGCTTATGATAGTGTAGATGTCGGAAAGATCAGTGGATAACTGGCGGATTATCAATCTGAAACCTGGAGCTCTTGATTTCTGCGACCAGTCATGCCCGATGCTCGGACACGCCCCCCTCTTAACACATTTTTATTTAGCCACAAACGATTTACATAAAAAAAATTAAATTTGGCTTTCTAAAATTAAAAGTCTTAGTTAAACCTTAAAGACACTGCTTATGGAAAGTAATTTCAAATGAGACTAAGTTATGATCACTGTTACCCAAATGTTCTTTGACTTCTGTTTGATATTATATCTGTATCGTCTGACAGCACTAAATCCAATATAGCTTTATTCCTAGTTGGCTATACAATTAACTGTGACAAGAAGTTATCCATAAGAGTGTTTAAAAATCTATCTCCCTTAGCTGAATTACTAGTTTCATTTGCCTAGTTTATGTCGGGGTAGTTAAAATATCCCATAATTAGAGCACTGTTATTAGCAGCCTTTCCTATTTGCATTAGTAGTTGCGTTTCCTCCATGTCACTAATGTTAGGGGGCTTGTAGCATGTCCATAGTAATATTTTTTTTAGGATTTTCCCCCCATTCCTTATTTCAACCCACAGAGTCTCTACAGGGCCGGTGCTAGGATTTTAGGCTACACAGGCAAATATATAGTTTGCTGCCCCCCCCCCCCCAAAAAAAACAAAAAACATCCTTGTATAGCCTCTTCACAAAATTTTATAGGGATGTGGTAAAACAGACACAGATAACTATTTTATCAATTATTTTTAAATGATATAGAGCCCATTACCCCCCAAAAAAGTAAATTTATGCTTACCTGATAAATTAATTTCTTCTACGATATGACGAGTCCACGGATTTCATCCTTACTTGTGGGATTTATCCTCTTGCTAACAGGAAGTGGCAAAGAGCACCACAGCAGAGCTGTATATATAGCTCCTCCCTTCCCTCCACCTCCAGGAAGAGAAAGGAAAAGCCAAAGGTGCAGAGGTGACTGAAGTTTGTAAAAAATATAATATAAACTAAATCTGTCTTAAAAATGACAGGGTGGGCCGTGGACTCGTCATATCGTAGAAGAAATGAATTTATCAGGTAAGCATAAATTTACTTTTCTTCTACAAGATATGACGAGTCCACGGATTTCATCCTTACTTGTGGGATACAATACCAAAGCTACAGGACACGGATGAAAGGGAGAGAACAAGACAGGAACCTAAACGGAAGGCACCACTGCTTGAAGAACTTTTCTCCCAAAAACAACCTCAGAAGAAGCAAAAGTATCAAATTTGTAAATAAAAGAAGGAGAGAGGGCGCCACAATAGCGTGATATCGTCTGGAATGCAGGTACAGATAAAAGTAAGTGTTATGCTTACCAAATAGTATGGCACTGTGCTGTGACCAGTGCAAAAAAGCAGGCTAGCACTTATCAGTGGCTAGTACACTGTGGAAGCCAGGTTCCAAAGGCACTTGTCCTGGTTGCAACTCTGTGAATATCTCCTGTTGGCTGGACTTCAGGTGCTGCAAAGGTGTAATCTTTTATGTGTTGTTCAGTTGGTATTTGATGAACCACAACACAGACAACTTCAAATAAAAATGACTTTTAATACTTATAACGCGTTTCTCAACCTCCAGGGGTTGTTTCATCAGATAAAAAAGTGAATGTCATCATTACCAATTGTTAGCAATTTATACACATTTGTATATCAAAAAAGGAAGTTGTCATCAGATGTGTGATCCAATAGAAAAACATTTATGTGCATTCAGCTGTGGAGCCTACACAGGATCCCAGCTGTTACAATTTAAAAATTAGACTGATTAACAAGGTTCAAATAGAATGTGTGTATATGTAGGAATCTGAACTTTTAACCTGTTGGTTGCCATCATGAAAAAAAAACCAAAAAAACAAAAAAAAAAAACAGTGTGTACGTGGAAAATAAAATAATTCATTAAAAAGTATATAATGAGAATCTGAATGGAAGTCTGAATTACAAACCTATTGTTTGTATTGTGCATGTGGAGGTTGGAGAATTTTTCTATTTTGTTATTAAGTTTTTATATAAGAAAATGATTGTATGGATTGTCACTTTGTTTTCATCAATAATTATTGTATAAACACACATGTTAATTTGTTGTGATGAACACAATACTTGTGAATAATATATATTTAAAATTATTCATAAAAATGGAAGAGATGTGTATGTGTGAAAAAGACATGGTTCATTGGATAGTCAGCATCTAAATAGGAGTCTGAACTTCTAGCTTGTTGTTTGCATTGTGAATCTGAAAATTAAATATTTTTTTTTCATGATGGCAACCAACAGGTTAAAAGTTCAGATTCCTACATATACACACATTCTATTTGAACCTTGTTAATCAGTCTAATTTTTAAATTGTAACAGCTGGGATACTGTGTAGGCTCCACAGCTGAATGCACATAAATGTTTTTCTATTGGATCACACATCTGATGACAACTTCCTTTTTTGATATACAAATGTGTATAAATTGCTAACAATTGGTAATGATGACATTCACTTTTTTATCTGATGAAACAACCCCTGGAGGTTGAGAAACGCGTTATAAGTATTAAAAGTCATTTTTATTTGAAGTTGTCTGTGTTGTGGTTCATCAAATACCAACTGAACAACACATAAAAGATTACACCTTTGCAGCACCTGAAGTCCAGCCAACAGGAGATATTCACAGAGTTGCAACCAGGACAAGTGCCTTTGGAACCTGGCTTCCACAGTGTACTAGCCACTGATAAGTGCTAGCCTGCTTTTTTGCACTGGTCACAGCACAGTGCCATACTATTTGGTAAGCATAACACTTACTTTTATCTGTACCTGCATTCCAGACGATATCACGCTATTGTGGCGCCCTCTCTCCTTTTATCTACAGTTGTTCCACACTCTCTGGGATCAAGAGGAGCAGCCTGACCCACCATTCCCATTAGGAGGATATCCATATTCCTCTATTTTACTACCAGCTTATGGACAGTAAATAGGACTAACACAGTAGATCTGAGCTACTATATTTTAAGTGTATTATTTGGTTTTACATTTTATATTGTTCTCTTTTTCAAACATCAGCGCTTTTTTTTTATATCCCTTTATTGGGATATTTCCATCAAATTTGTAAAATTTGGAAAAAGTATGAAGAGACGACCAAGTCGCAGCCTTGCAAATCTGTTCAACAGAAGCATCGTTTTTAAATGCCCATGAGGAAGCCACAGCCCTAGTAGAATGACCCGTAATTCTTTCAGGAGGCTGCTGTCCAGCAGTCTCATATGCCAGGCGGATGATACTCTTCAGCCAAAAAGAAAGAGAGGTAGCCGTAGCTTTCTGACCCCTGCGCTTTCCAGAAAAAACAATAAATAATGATGATGATTGACGGAAATCCTTAGTCGCCTGCAAGTAAAACTTCAAGGCACGGACCACGTCCAAGTTATGTAACAGACGCTTCTTCTTAGAAGAAGGATTAGAACATAAAGAAGGAACAACAATTCCCTGATTAATATTCTTATTTGAAACAACCTTAGGAAGGAAACCAGGTTTGGAATGTAAAACCACCTTATCAGAATGAAAGATAAGATAAGGCGAGTCACATTGTAACGCTGAAAGCTCAGAAACTCTACGAGCAGAAGAAATAGCAACCAAAAACAAAACTTTCCAAGATAACAACTTAATATCTATGGAATGCATGGGTTCAAACGGAACCCCTTGAAGAACACTAAGAACTAAATTCACTCCAGGGTGGAGCAATTGGTCTAAACACAGGCTTAATTCTGGTTAGAGCCTGACAAAAAGACTGAACGTCTGGAACATCTGCCAAACGTTTGTGTAGCAAAATTGACAAATCAGAAATTTGGCCCTTTAGGGAACTCGCTGATAACCCTTTCTCCAATCCTTCTTGGAGAAAAGACAGAATCCTGGGAATCCTAACTTTACTCCATGAGTAGCCCTTGGATTCACACCAAAAAAGATATTTACACCATATCTTATGATATATCTTTCTAGTGACAGGCTTACGTGCCTGAATCAAAGTATCGATGACCGAATCGGAGAATCCCCGCTTAGATAAAATCAAGCGTTCAATCTCCAAGCAGTCAGCTGCAGAGAATTTAGATTTGGATGTTGGAAAGGTCCTTGAATGAGAAGGTCCTGTCTCACTGGAAGTTTCCACGGAGGTAGAGAGGACATGTCCACTAGATCTGCATACCAAGTCCTGCGTGGCCACGCAGGCACGATCAGAATTACTGAAGCTCTCTCCTGTTTGATCCGAGCAATTACGCGGGGAAGGAGAGGAAACGGTGGAAACACATAAGCTAGGCTGAACAACCAAGGCACTGCCAAGGCATTTATCAGTTCTGCCTGAGGATCCCTCGACCTGGATCCGTATCTTGGAAGCTTGGCATTCTGTCGAGATGCCATCAGATCCAATTCCAGTCTGCCCCATCGGAGAATCAGTGAGGCAAATACCTCCGGATGGAGTTCCCACTCCCCCGGAGGAAAAGCCTGTCGGCTTAAAAAATCCGCTTCCCAGTTGTCCACTCCTGGGATGTAGATTGCTGACAGATAACAAGAGTGGGCCTCTGCCCAACGACTTTTCTTGGATACTTCTGTCATCGCTAAGGAACTCCTCGTTCCTCCCTGGTGATTGATGTAAGCCACAGTCGTGATGTTGTCCGACTGGAATCTGAGGAATTTGGCCGAAGCCAACTGAGGCCACACCTGAAGCACATTGAATATAGCTCTTAATTCCAGAATATTGATTGGAAGAAGAGACTCCTCTTCATTCCAAACAATCTCTCCCTGAGGAAAAATAGTACTCACCGGTACCATTTTAAAATAAAAAATCTCTTGATAGAAGAATCTAAAACTAACACCTCACTTTACCTCTTCCTATTACTAACACAGGCAAAGAGAATGACTGGAGGTGGAGGGAAGGGAGGAGCTATATATACAGCTATGCTGTGGTGCTCTTTGCCACTTCCTGTTAGCAGGAGGATAAATCCCACAAGTAAGGATGAAATCCGTGGACTCGTCATATCTTGTAGAAGAAATCCTTGTCTGTTAAAAAATTGAGTGTATAAGTGTGCACATTAACACAGACAGGCATACACAAATATGAAAGCATACATATAAATTTACACATAAGGGAACACTAATTGCACTAATACTGTTAAAACACTCAGTGAAAAAGCTTCACCTACCCTGCCTTCTGCTTCCATGCACAGTGCTCCTTTCCCTCGTAAATAGTGGGAGGAGACAGCTCTCACACTTCATATGCAATATCATTGCAAACCTCCAGTCCTGTCACCAAAGCAGCAAGTTACAGCACTATTCTTCTCCCTGCTGCAGTCAAGCTCCGCCTCCTCCCTCTCTTACTGTTGCCGGTCACATCCTGGTTCTTTGCAAAATAGTAAGCAACGTGTCTGGCCCCATCCATTGCACTTGTTTTGAGGGGGGGTTGATTAGCAATACAGGATGGGGGCGCTCTAGAGAAGCTCAGTATAGACATCTATAGGCATTAGGGCATTTAAAAATTAAAATGTAAAAAATAACATTTAAAAAAAGTATGTATATTTTTATATATAAATATTTTAAATATAACTCTGCTCACTTGCGCCCCCCTGCAGAAGTACCCTAAGGCAGTTGCCTAAGCTGCCTATATACAAGCGCTGGCTCTGAGTCTCTACATTTTCACCTGTATTGTCATAAATATCTTTCCTTATTGTAGGTTTAAGGCCAGGATTAATATACATGCAGGTTCCTTCACCCCTTTTATTACTCCTGTTCCTCCTATATAAAGTATAACCAACTAAGTTAACCAGGATCAGACTCAGATCTCTCTAACAATCTATCAATACACTTTACAATATGCCTAACACTAACCCCTGGTAGACAGCAAACTTATCTATTTAAGGGGTCTGGATGACACATTGCACTATCAACCTTCCTAATAATACAGTCTCCTACAACTAGGGTTGCCACCTAGCCGGTATTTTACCGACACGGCCGGTATTTTTAAGGTTCATGTCAAAGTAGAAAATAAAGAATAAATTTTGAAAGAAAGCCCCTGTCAAAGTGAAACTTCTTCTGAGTGTGATGAATACTAGTTATAAACAAATGAGCATTTAAAATCAGTAGGCTACAACCAACATCTGCCTCAGGCCCAGACTTTGTATGCCCCTCTTCCATGACTGAATGACTGTTCACTATAGTATTTAGTTAGAGCACACTTCTGCCACGCCTCTCCGACTGCTGCACACTGAAAAGCTCAGCAGCAACTTTACCAAGGGCTTGCAGCCTGTAAGATTCAGAGATTTTTGATCAAGGAAGTCTAAAGCTAAACGGGTTTATGCTTTATTTAAGTGTTAAACTTTAGTAGCCTCTTTGGGGTCACAAGCAACCCTCAGTTAACTTAAAAGCATATATTAAGTTTACGCTGCGCACAAGCATCTTTTCTTCCGTCTGCAACACATGCAGCAAGTAAACCCTTTAAAAATGTTTAGCTTAGATGCCTTCTTTTTCAAATAAAGATAGAAAGAGAACAAATAAAAATTGATAATAGGAGTAAATTAGAAAGTTGCTTAAAATTGCATGCTCTATGTGAATCTGGAAAAAAAAATTGGGTTCAGTGTCCCTTTAAAGGGACGTGTAACCCCATTTTTTTATGATTCAGATAGGGTATAGAACATTTAACCACTTGTAGATCTACTTCTATTATCAAATTTGCTTCAGTCTCTTTGTATCCTTTGTTGAAAAAGCAGCAATGCACAATTGAACAGCTAGGTGAACACAACCGGCAAGCCAATGACAAGAGGAACACAGGCACACCTTCTTAGTTGCTGCAGCTGGCGAGCCAGTAACAAGAGGCACACAATGCAGTCTCTATAGCTAGACCTGTATTATCAGCATTTAATAGACTGCTGCAGCGTTATAAGGGGCTGATTAAGCACCCATCATCAATAGCTTTTAAAGGGACAGTATACATCAATTTTTATTTAACTGCATGTAATAGAGACTACTATAAAGAATAATATGCACAGATACTGATCTAAAAATCCAGTATAAAACCGTTTATAAACTTACTTAGACGCTCCCAGTTTAACTCTGTTAAAAAGTTAGCTGGAACACCCACTGCAAGTGGCAAATAGGAGATACCCCCTCCCCCTTCCTTTGCATATGAAAAGACTCTTTACAAAAACAGGGGCAATCTATAGTAGGTATACATCAGTATTCTCCTAATACTTTGGGACTTGGTTAGGAGTCTGAAAATCAGAGCAATGTTATTTAAAAATAAGCAAAACTATACATTTTTTTTTTTTAAATACCTGTATGGGCTTTAAGTCTAACAAGTGCATATATTGTGTATGCAATCTGTGTTTGGAATAAAGAGCATCATTATTTATGATTTGTGCTTTTTCCATATTTTTTTTTACAGATTAAAAAAACAGTCAATCATCATCATTAGTGTTGAGAATAAACTCACTTTCCTTGTCCGGTCAGCTGATGGAAACAACAGATGCAGCCCAGAGAGTGGCATGAGGAGGTGCTATAGAGAGCTTTGCATGAGGAACACTTTACAAATCTAACCTCAGATCCAGAAGAGTTCTCTGCATGCCCCTACACAGAAAAGCAAATAAAATATTCATATCATGCTATGTGTGACCATCACAAAAAAGCAAGACACATAGCATAGACACATCTAGACAATAAATGAGAGTAACCTAGTGTAGTAAGAGGAAGTTCTAATGTTTCTGCACATAGCATTACCTCCTATTGGTCAGAGATAGGCTGAGAAGCTGAACTCTTGCTGGGTCCCGACCAGGGCCGTGCGGTCAGGGAAGGCAGAACCTTACTTGTCATGAAAAGAAAAAAAAGAAAATAATGTTAACATAAAATAAAAAAACTTACCAAATGTTCTGACCTTAGTTGCAAATACATGGAGAGAGGCAGTGACCAGCTCAGCCTCCTTCAATTGCGCAACAACTTAGAAGGTGCTGTATGGGGCACCCACCCACTGTCTGTCGGCTCAGGAGTCACATTTTATCATTAGGCCAACCAGGAAACATCCCCCAAGTAAAGCAGCTCTCATATCTGCCTCAGGGGGGGGGGGGTGACAGTGCTAGTGGAAGACATTTTAGAAGCATTTAAAGGGACACAAAGCAAGTTGAGATAGAGCCAAAATATAATAATATGTACCTACTTTAATTACTTACAGCATGGAAACACAAAGTAGTTTTATTCAAGATAGGAGCATTCATTTAATACAGCTCCAAGGATTTTTGCCAGAGAATGAAGGCTCCCAGTATATTTGATTAAAATTATTATTTTATCACAAAATGATTTCCACTACAAATAAATTCTACTCTTTAAAAAGCTATTTGTCTAACTGAAATCTTAATCACTTCAAATGAAACATCAAAAATAAATCAAAGTAACCAGATTTTTCTTCTCCCCAGAATCCATAGGCAGCTGTGTGCTGTGAACCATAAGGAGAAGTGTGCTGCCTAAGGGTGCTGGCAAATATTGCTGCAGATTTGCTTACTAGTAAAAATATGTTTTAAAGAAGCTAAGCAACAGCTTCATAAGCATGTGATAAAATATTCCAAATGGATCCAGTACTCCCAACAGACAATAAAGCCAGTATAGATAAAAGTATAGTACATGATGCATAATAGGCACTTCCTGTATTTGTAGAACAAAAAAAAAAAATGAAATTTGATTTAATTGTGTTGCTATACATCCGATGAGTGCATATTTTTGTGCATCTATATATACAGCATAGCTATTTTTTTTCTTTTTGTTTATCGGTCTGTGTAACTTTGTGTCTGTGTGTGTATCTGAGCCTTTCTATATGAGTGTCTGGGAGTTTTTTTGTGTCTTTGAATGTGTGTGTCTCAGGTTTTTTGAGTGTGTGTGAGTATTTCTGAGTGTCTGTTAATGAGTACATGTTTGTGTATGTCTGTGAGTCTGTGTGTGCCTTTGAATGTTTTTGTTTGTGTGTGCCTGAGTCTTTCTGCAGACTTTTAACTATCCAACACAACTGAACCTCTTTCGGGTTCATATGTCTGTTTATTTGGCTCTGATACTAGCCAGTACCTCACCAGTCACTGACCTCACCGCGTCACTAGTCCTGACACATTCCTTTAAATGCTGCTCTTAAAGTGAATGTAAATTTTGATGCTAAAGTGCCCGGTTTTTAAAACTTCGGTTAAAAACAGGCGGCTAGATTTAGAGTTCTGCGGCCAAAGGGGTGCGTTAGCTACGCATGCTTTTTTTTTTCCCCCCGCACCTTTTAAATACCAAAGGGCTGCGTTAGGGCTGCGTTAGGCTCCAAAAAGGGAGCGTAGAGCATATTTACCGCCACTGCAACTCTAGATACCAGCGTTGCTTACGGACGCGGCCAGCTTAAAAAACGTGCTCGTGCACGATTCCCCCATAGGAAACAATGGGGCTGTTTGAGCTGAAAAAAAACCTAACACCTGCAAAAAAGCAGTGTTCAGCTCCTAACGCAGCTACATTGTTTCCTATGGGGAAACACTTCCTAAGTCTGCACCTAACACCCTAACATGAACCCCGAGGAGTCTAAACACCCCTAACCTTACACTTATTAACCCCTAATCTGCCGACCCCGCTATCGCTGACCCCTGCATATTATTATTAACCCCTAATCTGCCGCTCCGTACACCGCCGCCAGCTACATTATCCCTATGTACCCCTAATCTGCTGCCCCTAACATCGCCGACCACTATGTTATATTTATTAACCCCTAATCTGCAGCCCCCGCTATCGCTGACACCTGCATATTATTATTAACCCCTAATCTGCCGCTCCGTACACCACCGCAACATACATTATAGTTATGTACCCCTAATCTGCTGCCCCTAACACCGCCGACCCCTATATTATATTTATTAACCCCTAATCTGCCCCCCACAACGTCGCCGCCAGCTACCTACAATAATTAACCCCTAATCTGCCGACCGGATCTCACCGCTACTATAATAAATGTATTAACCCCTAAAGCTAAGTCTAACCCTAACACTAACACCCCCCTAAGTTAAATATAATTTAAATCTAACAAAATAAATTAACTCTTATTAAATAACTTATTCCTATTTAAATCTAAATACTTACCTGTAAAATAAACCCTAATATAGCTACAATATAACGAATAATTATATTGTAGCTATTTTAGGATTAATATTTATTTTACAGGCAACTTTGTATTTATTTTAACCAGGTACAATAGCTATTAAATAGTTAATAACTATTTAATAGCTAAAATAGTTAAAATAATTACAAAATTACCTGTAAAATAAATCCTAACCTAAGTTACAATTAAACCTAACACTACACGATCAATAAATAAATTAAATAAAATACCTACAATTATCTACAATTAAACCTAACACTACACTATCAATACATTAATTAAATACAATACCTACAAATAACTACAATTAAATAAACTAACTAAAGTACAAAAAATAAAAAATAAGAAAAATATTACAACAATTTTAAACTAATTACACCTACTCTAAGCCCCCTAATAAAATAACAAAGCCCCCCAAAATAAAAAATGCCCTACCCTATTCTAAAATTAAAATAGAAAAGCTCTTTGACCTTACCAGCCCTGAAAAGGGCCCTTTGCGGGGCATGCCCCAAATAATTCAGCTCTTTTGCCTGTAAAAAAAAACCATACAATACCCCCCCCAACATTACAACCCACCACCCACATACCCCTAATCTAACCCAAACCCCCCTTAAATAAACCTAACACTAAGCCCCTGAAGATCTCCCTACCTTGTCTTCACCTCACCGGGTTCAGCGATCGGTCCAGAAGAGGGTCCGAAGTCTTGATCCAAGCGGCGGCTGAAGAACTCCATCATCGGGCTGAAGTCGGAAGTCCATCATCGGGATGAAGTCTTCTATCAAGCGGCATCTTCAATCTTCTTTCTTCCGGAGCGGAGCCATCTTCTTCCCAGCCGACGCGGATCCATCCTCTTCAACCGACGCCTACTCGCCGAATGACGGTTCCTTTAAATGACGTCATCCAAGATGGCGTCCCTCGAATTCCGATTGGCTGATAGGATTCTATCAGCCAATCGGAATTAAGGTAGGAATATTCTGATTGGCTGATGGAATCAGCCAATCAGATTCAAGTTCAATCCGATTGGCTGATCCAATCAGCCAATCAGATTGAGCTCGCATTCTATTGGCTGATCGGGACAGCCAATAGAATGCAAGCTCAATCTGATTGGCTGATTGGATCAGCCAATCGGATTGAACTTGAATCTGATTGGCTGATTCCATCAGCCAATCAGAATTTTCCTACCTTAATTCCGATTGGCTGATAGAATCCTATCAGCCAATCGGAATTCGAGGGACGCCATATTGGATGATGTCCCTTAAAGGAACCTTCATTCTTCAGTTGGACGTCGGAAGAAGAAGATGGATCCGCGCTGAAGGTCTTCAAGATGGAGCCGTTCGTCATCGGATGAAGATAGAAGATGCCGCTTGGATCAAGATGGTTGCCGGTCCGGATCTCCTCTTCTTCCCGGATAGGATGAAGACTTTGGAGCCTCTTCTGGACCTCTTCAGCCGACGCTTGATAGAAGACTTCAGCCGGATTATGGATCACCAGCCCCTGCTTGGGCTTGGATGAAGACTTCGGAGGCTTGGATCAAGACTTCGGAGGACGGATCGGTGAACCTGGCATGGTGAAGATAAGGTAGGAAGATCTTCAGGGGCTTAGTGTTAGGTTTATTTAAGGGGGGTTTGGGTTAGATTAGGGGTATGTGGGTGGTGGGTTGTAATGTTGGGGGGGGTATTGTATGTTTTTTTTTACAGGCAAAAGAGCTGAATTATTTGGGGCATGCCCCGCAAATGGCCCTTTTCAGGGCTGGTAAGGTAAAAGAGCTTTGAACTTTTTAAATTTAGATTAGGGTAGGGCAATTTTTTATTTTGGGGGTCTTTGTTATTTTATTAGGGGGCTTAGAGTAGGTGTAATTAGTTTAAAATTGTTGTAATATTTTTCTAATGTTTGTAAATATTTTTTGTAACTTAGTTCTTTTTTATTTTTTGTACTTTAGTTAGTTTATTTAATTGTAGTTATTTGTAGGTATTGTATTTAATTAATTTATTGATAGTGTAGTGTTAGGTTTAATTGTAGGTAATTGTAGGTAGTTTATTTAATTTATTTATTGATAGTGTAGTGTTAGGTTTAATTGTAACTTAAGTTAGGATTTATTTTACAGGTAATTTTGTAATTATTTTAACTAGGTAACTATTAAATAGTTATTAACTATTTAATAGCTATTGTACCTGGTTAAAATAAATACAAAGTTGCCTGTAAAATAAATATAAATCCTAAAATAGCTACAATATAATTATAATTTATATTGTAGCTATATTAGGGTTTATTTTACAGGTAAGTATTTAGCTTTAAATAGGAATAAGTTATTTAATAATAGTTCATTTATTTTGTTAGATTTAAATTATATTTAAGTTAGGGGGGTGTTAGGGTTAGGGTTAGAATTAGCTTTAGGGGCTAAAAAATGTATTAGAGTAGCGGTGAGCTCCGGTCGGCAGATTAGGGGTTAATGCTTGAAGTTAGGTGTCGGCGATGTTAGGGAGGGCAGATTAGGACTTAATACTATTTATTATAGGGTTATTGAGGCGGGAGTGAGGCGGATTAGGGGTTAATAACTTTATTATAATAGCGGCGCGGTCCGGTCGGCAGATTAGGGGTTAATAAGTGTAGGCAGGTGGAGGCGACGTTGAGGGGGGCAGATTAGGGGCTAATAAATATAATATAGGGGTCGGCGGTGTTAGGGGCAGCAGATTAGGGGTACATAAGTATAACGTAGCTTGCGGCGGCGTGCGGACGGCAGATTAGGGGTTAAAAAATTTAATTAGAGTGGCAGCGATGTGGGGGGACCTCGGTTTAGGGGTACATAGGTAGTTTCTGGGTGTTAGTGTACTTTAGAGCACAGTAGTTAAGAGCTTTATAAACCGGCGTTAGCCCAGAAAGCTCTTAACTACTGACTTTTTTCTGCGGCTGGAGTTTTGTCGTTAGATTTCTAACGCTCACTTCAGCCAAGACTCTAAATACCGGCGTTAGAAAGATCCCATTGAAAAGATAGGATACGCAAATGGTGTAGGGGGATCTGCGGTATGGAAAAGTCACGGCTGAAAAGTGAGCGTTAGACCCTTTCCTGACTGACTCCAAATACCAGAGGGCGGTAAAAACCAGCGCTGGTTTTGACGGCTACCGCCCAACTCTAAATCTAGCCGAGGGGCACTTTAATTCCTCAAAATTTTCATTTTACGCCTGTTGTGAAAAAAAAACTTACCTTTTAATCTTCACAGCAGCTCCAGCTTTCTCCACCCGTTTCAAAGCCTCTTCCTGGGTCTAAAATGAGGCATCCGGCTTCCTCCAATCACAGCAGTGAATCAGACACTGAATCCCCCGGGGGGCAAGCTGTGATTGGAGGATGACCTATCAATCATTTCTGACATCAGAAATGGCTTGTGAGACCGGAGGAAGCTGGAGCTGCTGTGAAGTTTAAAAGGTAAGTTTTTTGTCACAACAGGAGTGAAATGTAAATTTTGATGAATTAAAGTGCCCCTGTTTTTAATCAAAGTTTTAAAAACCGGGCACTTTAGCATCAAAATTTACATTCACTTTAAGCCATGATCTGGGGAGACAGAAAATGAATAAATAAAATCTGAGAACAGAAAATCAGATAAAAAGTGCATAGAAGGGGCGGAGCTGGCCGCAGCAAAGATGGCTGCGTAACACCTTAGCTCTGCAAACCAGCTCCACAAATCTGTCTGAAAAGACCCAACTAACTACAGATTAATGTCAAATTCATAGTGGCAAAAGATGTCCTGCATCTAGGGAACAGAGGGACCTGGGCAGATCTAACATCGCTGCGCAAATACCGCTGCAGCCACTAACTACGTCTAATACTGAGGCCTCAGACGCACACTGCATATACCCGGCGCTGAGAACAGCAGAAGAAAGTGAAAGTCAGCGCGCCATCAGCAACGGGGCAGACCAGAGAGCGGTGAGATTGTTTGCCTGAACACAGACATAGACACGGACTTTAACACTTATCCGCCGGAACGATATATATCACGCTATAAATAGCGAGCTGTCACTCTATATACAGGACAGACGGTCCCGATGATAAAACAAGCAGGCCACGCAGACTAGGCATAACAGCTCTGGTACCCGCAAGTCAAATACACATACATGCTTACATTGGCCCTACTCACAGATCCATCATAGGGCTCTCCTAATTGAAATAAAAGGCCGCAACAGAAAGCAACTGTGATTATAGTGTAAGCACGCCGTGCTCAAGATCAGCCCCACTAAACATACTCAGCTAGCCACTATACACAACCCTGTGAAAGACTGATCCTCACCCTATAAACAGTAATATAGTGGAACAAGCTCATTCCAGACAATAAGGTGTCACAGTTTACCCAAATCAGAAAGGCCGGCTGCGGCCTGTAATATACCTTGTAGAAGAGACTTTATTCAGCAGAACCAGACATTTTGTATACAGCAACAGTCTAACACAAGGGCATTGTTCCCCTGCTCACAGTGGGGCTATTGAGGAGGCAATTGAGTACAGACAAAGGTCACTGAGACAACATGTATGCCAAGCGCGCTTCAAAACCCCATAAACTGTTAAAATCAACTAGTCATAAAGACAACCTGGTAGAACAGTTTTTCTCCCCCACAAGCTCTAAGACCTCAGCAAATGAAGAGCACAGAAGATCGCTTTCACAAAAGCAATCGACACCACAAAAAAACATGGAGGAACCAGAAGAAAGCACTTCAGTATCAAACAATATTCTCTCCACGTTGGCGTCCAAACAGGACATAGCCGAAATCATACGCTCATGCATTCGCGAAGAAATTGCCGAAATCAAACAAGATCTGCACTCTGTGAATAACAGAGTGGAGGCATTGGAAGAGTTTTCTGACCACCTACAGGAAGAAATTAACGAAGTTCATGATACTACCACCAATCATACAAAAATTATAGCTGATCTTTAAGACAAAATAGAGGACCTTGAGAACCGAAGCAGACGGAAAAACCTTAGAATCCGTGGGGTTCCTGAGTCTGTGTTACCCAAAGACTTTCCAACATATCTCCCGGCACTTTTTGCTCATCTCAAGAATACTCCTCCCTCCACAGACATCCCCTGGGTTAGAGCACATAGAGCCCTCAGGCCTAAGCCCCCAGATACGGCACCTCCAAGAGACATCATCATGAAGTTCAAGGACTTTGGGGTGAAAGAGGAGCTGCTAAACCTTTCTCGTAAACATCAACCAGTAAAATTCAGAGGTAATGTACTCCAATTTTACCTGGACCTTTCGCAACGGACACTCCAAAGGAGACGGGACTTAGCCCCATTGACGGCGATTTTTGCTCTGCATTGGAAATAGAACCGCCAGAGGGCCTATCGACTGATGATCATCCAGAACCCCCCAGGAAAAAAGCATTGAGAGCGGCTCCTGGAGAATGGCAAAAAGTTGTCCCCAGATCCAAGACCCAAACTCCGACCAAGACTCGGAGCACCCTACCCCAGCCTGTGGCCTAGGGAGAACTGTTCACATGCTGGACTACTTCATAAACTGCATCCAAGCCCTACTACATACTCTGTGAACAACAAAAGTGAACTGTGCTTTGGTAAAGTATAGCATATGGTGCTTATTGACTTTTTCTGTGAACAATTGCGTTAATAATATTTCCAATATGTTGTTTTATAGAGTTTCTTGTTATACAAAAAGTTAAATATACTATCCCCTAGAAACTGAACCCTTATTCATTTATATAAAAAAAAAAAAAATCTGAGGCACCATAGCTATAAGAGCTACATCTAACCCCATAATGATACTATGCCAAGCGCTCAGATGAAAGGGTCAGTTTATTTCAGACACTTTTTAGATCCTTCTACAATAAAATATATATTTGTTATAAGGAGCTGGTTCATAGCCCCTCATGAACCAGAAAAGTCACATGACATTATGTAATCTAAGATATTCTTTATTAAGATTTGATTTATGCTACCTGTTTATTTTTTTTCTTATACTGTTTTGTATTTTGTACGTTATTGCTGCACATTGGAGGCATGGGTGTGGGGACTTGCTTGGAGCACCATGCATAAACAGAAACTATAATGACAGAAACTACTTTCATCCTCATAACCATTCTAACAGATATCTCTTTCCGGACTAGCTATGACCACTAAAAATAGAACAATCACATTAATTAGTCAAAACACCAGGGGTCTAAATTCAGCACAAAAACGCTCCTTAGCTATGAAAGACCTCCACAGGAAGGGAGGTGATATCCTTTTTTTACAGGAGACCCACTTTTTAAAATCAAAAGAACCTAAATACTTTGGAAGACAATACACGCAATGCTTCCATAGTTCATATGACCATAAGCGTAGTGGCGTAAGCATTTTGATAAGCAAGAACATTTCTTTCACTCCCATACAATCACACGCTGACACAGAGGGTAGGTTTCTCTGTGTCACAGGCCTGCTATTTGGCACCCCGGTGACATTGGTCAACCTATATGCTCCCAATACCAAACAGCTCTCCTTTTTCAGAAAGGTTTTCGCACAGGTACTAGACTACACAATAGGAGCACTCTATATAGGCGGGGACTTCAACATCCCTATTCAACCAAACTTAGATACCACTAACCCCAAGCCCACAACACCTAAACATGTAACTAAACAATTATGGAGACTGATGTATGAACAAACTCTGTTCGACATTTGGAGATTCAAGAACCCCGAAAAGAGGGACTATTCCTTCTTCTCCTCCCCACACCGCACATATAGCAGAATCGATTATCAACTTACTAACCAAAAGGGACTTACTAACGTATTATCCTCTAAACTCTCACATACTGTCTGGTCTGACCACTCCGCAGTACTCACTAGGCTCGATTGGCCATCCGCACCACAAAGCACATATCAGTGGAAACTAGAGGATAATTTACTAAAGTGCCCCGACCTCAATAGCAAAATTGAGAAATTGCTTCCAGAATACTTTCAATTTAACTCACTCCCTGAAACAGATCCCTTGATAGTCTGGGAGGCCCACAAGTGCTTTATGAGGGGGGAACTCATAAAATATCAAGCACACATTAAACAGAAAACACGAATATTATACAAATCATCCACCGATCTCTTATCCAAGTTATGAGCATAAACGAAACCCCACATCCCCACAAATTCTCGCAGAACTCGTACAAGCTAGAAAGGTAGTACATGATCAATTAATAAAGGAGGCTAACACTTTGGCTTTAAAAACTAAACAAAAGTTCTACTTTGAAAGCAATAGAGCAGGAAAGCTCCTGGCACGCTCCCTCAAACTGAAAAAACTCAAAACCTTCATACATGAAGTAAAAACCCCCTCGAATGTGAAGGTACACACTACACCAGAAATCCTGTCCCAGTTCCTAACATACTACTCTCAACTTTACAACCTCCCAAAGGAAAATAGTCATCCCGTAGACACGCCACAATTGATCAACACGTACTTAGCAGACTCCCTATTGCCCCAACTGTCAGAAACACAGGCAGCAGAACTGGAAGTTCCCTTTTCTGCAACGGAAATACTTTCAGCCCTTAAACAACTCCCCACTGGCAAAAGCCCAGGACCAGACGGCTTCACCGTCTCATATTATAAAAAGTATGCACATATCTTATTACCACATTTGTGCACCATTTACAATACGGTTGACCAGACACACCCATTTCTACCCTCAATGCTGGAAGCACATGTCACAGTAATCCCCAAACCCGGGAAATCACCAGATACCCCTTCAAACTTCCGTCCCATTTCATTATTGAATGTGGACGTGAAGCTATTTGCGAAACTAATAGCCATCAGGATGAATAGATTCCTACCCCAACTAATTCACTTGAACCAGGTGGGCTTTGTACCCCAAAGGGAAGCGAGAGACAACACCATTAAGGTTCTCAATTTATTAGAATACACACAAGCCCTTAATATCCCAACAGTTTTTCTAGCTGTCGACGCCGAAAAGGCGTTCGACAGACTAGATTGGACGTTCCTGAAACTTGTTCTAGCTAGGTTTGGTATAAGGGAAAAACTCATAGAGAAAATTTTTGCTCTGTATCAAATGCCAACAGCCCGTATTAAGTTAAATGACTCTCTGTCTGAACCCTTCCGGATTTCAAACGGAACAAGACAGGGCTGCCCCCTATCCCCCTTATTATTTATTCTAGCCATGGAGGTTCTAGCCTCAAAAGTTAGGGAAAATAAAGATATACAAGGGATTCAGATAAACAACACCGAATACAAGTTAACACTATACGCTGATGATATCCTTTTCTCGCTCACCTCCCCTCTACAGTCTCTCTCGTCACTACTCCCTGAGATTGAGACGTATAGTACATATTCCAACTTTAAAATAAATATGTCAAAATCCGAGTTTCTAGGCATAAGGATCACAGACCAAGTAAACACCCAGATCACATCACAATTTCAATTTACATCTAAAAACATCTCGATCAAATATTTGGGGATACACATAACGAAATCCAGAGATTCTTTATACCAACTAAACTACCTCCACCTTCTAGAGTCTATTAGATCGGAGTTAAAATCTTGGCAGGGTAAAAGTCTCTCATTGTCATATCACAGTAATTCTCAATCTCTATACTTCATGTTTTCCACGTTTCACTGTCCCTTTAAACATAATATCACATGACCGTTATGCCTTTATAAGCCCTCCTCTCTAATTCATCGATGCTTGGTAATTTGATTCGCATGAGGAGTGATCACAACTTTCAAGAAGCTCTCTCTATTTTCGTCAAGTTGTTTTCTAACTTTATATCTGCAAAGTTCTCTTCAATCACAGGACAGTATACTTCATTTTGAAACGCTAACTGACATACAGCGTGTCTGCAGTAGTTCGGCGTCTGACGTCATCAGCACTCCGGGAGTCAGTGTCGCAGCTCCTCTCTGTTGCCGGATTCTACACTGCTTCTCAGGACAACTTATTGCTAGCTAGCAAAGTCTTCACAAGTACACGCTGGTCATGAAGTGTTGGGTATCGTACTAAACATAAAGTTATTGCTGAAGTTACGCTAATTTCATATGTTCCTAAGACTGTATATACTAACAAATCAAGCTTATACATATACATTACTAATGGAAAGTGTGCATGTTTAACATCTTCTGCATATATCCTGGTTATTTCTGCATATAATACACTGCCATAACAATTCTGCTGCATTCATAAATAAGGTTGCATATGAACTTTACTAACCTGAACATTTAAGCATTGTACCTGAGTGATAAGCTACAATCTATTTAAAGAGATACTAACAGAGCTTCAATTACATAAAGTTATAATTTATTCTATATCTAAAGAGATTATCTATTGTTTAGCAAATGCTATTATATTTCTTAGGAGAGTATTAGCACATTCACATTGTTGTGCATATCTCCAGCAACTAAAGATAGTTGTAATTTACTTTTGACCTAAACAGGTCACCCTCAGTCAATGAGCAGAATAAGGTTCCTAGTTTATCAAGGTACCTAGGTTTGGTGTGAGACTGAGTGGAGTAGATACAACTGGGTTCATATTAATTATATAATAAATCCTCACATATTACCAAGCCACCCTTAACCCACTTGTATCTATAATGGATGTTACTGAATTGTCCAACCGTGTTGGAACCCTTTCTCAAAATATGGATATAATGATCCAGGGTCTTAGGGACCTCCAAGTTGAAAATCAGGAATTACGAAAATATATTAGGGATCATGTACCTGCTCAAACTTTACCATCACCTCTTGTTTCTCCTGAGCCACAAATATGTCCACCTGAGAGATTTTCTGGAGACAGAACTCAATTTAGAGACTTTAAAAATTCATGTACTTTATTATTTTCATTGAAACCAAGAACCTATCCTACCGAAAGGGTTAAAGTTCTAACGGTAATTTCTTATCTCACTGGTGAAGCCAAGGCGTGGGCTAATGCATACTATGAGAAAGAAGATCCTATCTTAAACTCATTAGAATCATTTTTTAATGCAATGTCCTTACTATATGAAGATCACGACAAACAAGCTTCAGCAGAAAATTCTATCAGACATCTGCGACAAGGTAGACGCCCTGTAGAAGAATATATAACTGATTTCAAAAGATGGGCACCTGACACACAGTGGAATAACCCAGCTTTGACAAATCAATTCCGTATTGGATTAGCGGATGCTCTAAAAGATGAATTGGCACGTGTGGTTATTCCTAAGGACTTAGAAAATCTTATGACCTTGTCTATATCTATTGATCATCGTTTGAGGGAAAGGAAGATTGAAAGAGGGTCATCAGAATTATCCACCAAGAAAGCCTATAGCTCTCATTCAGTTTCCACTGTCCGTTCAACAGATGAGCCTATGGAGATAGGTTTTGTCAAAGGTCCTCTTAAACCTGAAGAAAAGGCTAGACGAAGACAACTTAATCTTTGTTTATATTGTGCTGCTAAGGACCACGGAGTAAAGGAGTGTCCAATTCTGTTAAAATCAAAAAAGGGTAAGCAAGAGATAGCTCATTTAAATGAGACTGTTATAAAAAACTCATCTCACTTTACTCTTTCTGTTTGTCTACAGTGGGATCAACATCAACTTAAAGCCCAGGTGGTAATCGATTCAGGAGCAACTAATAATTTCATTCATTCATCTTTTGTTGAAAATCACAAGATTCCTATAATTAAAAAATTAATTGCATTACCTATTCGAGTTGTTGATGGTTCTTTTATCAATTCAGGTCCTGTTACTCATCATACAGATCCATTATCATTAACATTTTCATCAGGTCACTCTGAATTGTGTACCTTTGAGGTTATTCATTCTCCTTTGTACCCCATAATTCTAGGACTTTCATGGCTAAAGAAACATCAACCAACCATCTCATGGAATAGTGGTACTATTTCCTTCGACTCACCATATTGTAAAAAACACTGTACACAATCACAAACTATATTACAGGTTGATATCACAAATATACCAACAGAGTACTCAGATTTTTATGATGTTTTTGATAAGGTTGAAGCTCAATCTCTACCTCCCCACAGACCCTACGACTGTCCTATCGATTTAAAACCAAACAGTAAAATCCCTTATGGTCGTATATATCCACTCTCTGAACCAGAACTGCTTCATCTCAAAGGATATCTTGAGGAAAATCTAAAGAAAGGTTTTATTCGGCCTTCTACATCTTCAGCTGGTGCCGGGATCTTTTTCGTGAAGAATAAAGATGACAGTCTCAGGCCTATAATTGACTATAGACAACTGAACAACTGTACAATAAAAAATAGATATCCTTTACCTCTTATTCCAGAACTCATAGAGAGGTTACAGGGTGCTACCATTTTCACCAAACTGGATTTAAGAGGTGCATATAATTTAATTAGAATTCGCAAAGGTGATGAATGGTTAACCGCCTTTCGCACTAGGTATGGTCTCTATGAGTATTGTGTCATGCCTTTTGGTTTGTGCAATGCACCTGCAACTTTTCAGTTTTTCATTAATGATGTTTTCAAAGATTTACTTGACACATACATTGTCATTTATTTGGACGATATTCTCATTTATTCAAATTCCAAAGAGGATCACATACAACATGTCAGAACAGTTCTTTCAAGATTAAGACAGAACAACTTATATGTTAAGGCAGAAAAATGTATATTCAATTCTGATACTATTTCTTTCCTGGGGTATCATATTTCACCAAAAGGAATATCCATGGAGGACAACAAAGTACAAGCTATCACCAACTGGCCTATTCCAAAAAATAAGAAAGAGCTCCAGAGATTCCTAGGATTCTCAAATTTTTATAGAAAATTTATTAAAGGTTTCTCTACTATCGCAAAACCTCTCACACTACTCACCCGAAAGAATAACAAATACCACTGGAACCAACAGGCAGATGATTCTTTCAACGCTCTCAAACATAGTTTCATTACCGCTCCAATTCTACAATTCCCAGATCCATCGAAACAATATACATTAGAAGTAGATGCATCCGAATTTGCAATAGGAGCCATTCTGTCTCAAAGAGATTCTTCTACCAACATGCTTCATCCTGTCGCATATTATTCTCGGGTTATGAATTCGGCCGAAATTAATTACCCAATTGGGGAAAAAGAACTTCTAGCCATCAAGGCTGCATTAGAATTTTGGAGACATCTATTAGAAGGCGCAAGATTTCCAATCATCATATTTACAGATCATCGTAATCTACAATATCTAAAAACTAACAAAAGTCTTTCTTCCAGACAAGTCAGATGGAGTTTATTCTTTACTAGATTTGATTTTATAATCACTTATCGTCCAGGAGTAAGAAATACAAAGGCAGATGCTCTATCTAGATATTCAACTCCATTAACTGAGAGTTCTGAACTAAACTCAATAATACCACCAGAAAAATTCATTGGCCTCTTAGTGGGGAAAACATCTATTCTCAAAGAACAACAACAGAATGATCCATTGATTAATGATTCTAGAATTCATAAAGGTAATGATGGATTTTTCTACCATGGTCATGCACTGTATGTTCCAGAATCTCTTAGGAATGACATTTTAGCTATGGCACATGATATTCCACTTTCAGGACATCCTGGTTTCAAGAAAACTCTTCATTTAATTCAAAGGGATTTCTGGTGGCCGCATATGATTCAGTCTGTAAAACAGTACATACAAGGGTGTGCTGTATGTACCAAATGTAAATCTCAAAGAATTCACCCTTATGGTTTACTTCTATCTCTTCCAATCGCTGACAGACCTTGGCAAGATATTGCCCTAGACTTCATTGTCGATCTACCTCCCTCTTCTAACAACACAGTCATCCTGGTTGTTGTGGATCTCTTTTCAAAAATGGCACATTTTATACCTATTCACACTTTGCCAACAGCTTCAGAAACAGCAGATTTGTTCATCAAACATATTGTCAGATTGCATGGGTTACCTAAGTCTATTACGACTGACAGGGGTACACAATTTACCTCTCGATTTTGGACACAACTCTGTTCTAGTTTGCATATTGATCGCCGTTTGAGTTCAGCTTACCATCCTCAAACAAACGGTCAGACCGAAAGGACTAATCAGAGTTTAGAGCAATATCTAAGATGCTACTGTACATTTCAGCAAGACAACTGGTCTTCTCTTCTACCTACTGCTGAATTCTCCTATAATAACACCATTAATTCATCTACCAATACAACTCCATTTTTCATTAACTATGGGTTTCATCCATCTTATCATCTTCTTCAAAGATCAGAAAGTTCTTGTCCCTTGGTAAATGACACTGTGAATACAATTGCTGAAGGATTCATTCAACTAAAACAGATTTTATTACAATCTCAAGAAAGGCAAAAACGTTATTATGACTTAAGGAGAACGAAACCCCCTGAGTATAAGGTGGGAGATCTAGTTTGGTTGTCTTCTAAACACTTGAAGCTTCACATTCCTAGTAAAAAGCTTGGTTCTCTGTTTATTGGTCCTTACAAAATTATTAGGATTGTTAATGCTAATGCTGTCACTTTACAACTACCAAGTTCTTTTAAGATACATCCAACATTTCATGTATCCCTTTTGAAACCTTATGTTCCAGTCAGAGATCAAGTCTTGACAACTCAAGTTCCGCCACTCATTGAGGATGAAGTATCATATGAAGTTGATTCCATTTTGGATTCTAGATTCTATAAGAATTCTCTACAGTATTTAGTTCGGTGGAAAAATTATTCATCAGAAGAGGATTCTTGGGAACCATCCACTAACTTATCAGCCCCTAGATTGGTATCTCTGTTTCATCGCAGACATCCAGACCGTCCCAAACCCTGATCTGCGGAGCAGATCGTTAAGGGGGGTGTCCTGTCATATCACAGTAATTCTCAATCTCTATACTTCATGTTTTCCACGTTTCACTGTCCCTTTAAACATAATATCACATGACCGTTATGCCTTTATAAGTCCTCCTCTCTAATTCATCGATGCTTGGTAATTTGATTCGCATGAGGAGTGATCACAACTTTCAAGAAGCTCTCTCTATTTTCGTCAAGTTGTTTTCTAACTTTATATCTGCAAAGTTCTCTTCAATCACAGGACAGTATACTTCATTTTGAAACGCTAACTGACATACAGCGTGTCTGCAGTAGTTCGGCGTCTGACGTCATCAGCACTCCGGGAGTCAGTGTCGCAGCTCCTCTCTGTTGCCGGATTCTACACTGCTTCTCAGGACAACTTATTGCTAGCTAGCAAAGTCTTCACAAGTACACGCTGGTCATGAAGTGTTGGGTATCGTACTAAACATAAAGTTATTGCTGAAGTTACGCTAATTTCATATGTTCCTAAGACTGTATATACTAACAAATCAAGCTTATACATATACATTACTAATGGAAAGTGTGCATGTTTAACATCTTCTGCATATATCCTGGTTATTTCTGCATATAATACACTGCCATAACAATTCTGCTGCATTCATAAATAAGGTTGCATATGAACTTTACTAATCTGAACATTTAAGCATTGTACCTGAGTGATAAGCTACAATCTATTTAAAGAGATACTAACAGAGCTTCAATTACATAAAGTTATAATTTATTCTATATCTAAAGAGATTATCTATTGTTTAGCAAATGCTATTATATTTCTTAGGAGAGTATTAGCACATTCACATTGTTGTGCATATCTCCAGCAACTAAAGATAGTTGTAATTTACTTTTGACCTAAACAGGTCACCCTCAGTCAATGAGCAGAATAAGGTTCCTAGTTTATCAAGGTACCTAGGTTTGGTGTGAGACTGAGTGGAGTAGATACAACTGGGTTCATATTAATTATATAATAAATCCTCACACTCATGGTTGGGAAGGATACAAGCTTTTAAAATGAGTACGCTACCCAAGCTCCTGTACCTGTTTCAGACTGTCCCCATCCAACCTCCACCACATTACATCAACACCGTACAAAAAATAGTTAACACCTTCATTTGGGCACACAAACGCCCTAGAATAGCAAAACCGGTTCTTTATAGAAGCAGAGATAATGGAGGCCTCGGGGTACCCAATCTCTTACTCTATCAGCAAGCAGCCCAACTCATCAGGGTGATTGACTGGTGCAAGAACACACCGAACAAGGAATGGGTCAAACTGGAACACGACCTAGCGGGCTCACAAAGCTTAGGGGCTATGTGCTGGACACATAGACAACATAGAGATAGCCTTGCATTCACTTCCCCACTGGTACTAGATACACTAACTACATGGGACAGTCTTACCAGATCTCAGAGGAATATATCCACAATCCCCTCACCCTTGACTCCCTTATGCCACAACAGCAACTACCCTACACTTAGACACCTATGGGCGAAGGGCTCATACTCTATCACAGCAGGCCTACCTATATGCACAGTGATAGATCAGGGGACTATCTTAACAAAAGCATCTTTGGAAGAAAAAAATATAACATACTTTAATAGATGGTTTGAATATCTCCAACTATCACACTTCCTCGCACACCACATAGATAAGCCCAACCTAACTCGGAACCTTAACCCCTTCGAGCAACTATGCCACTCACCGCAAGTAACGAGAGGATCACTATCCATGACATATAAAATTTTAACAACCATACATTCAACAAACCTACCATCATACACCAGGGTCTGGGAGGCGGAGATGAATACCACAATATCCCCAAATACATGGAACACTATCTTCCAACAGATGGGCAAGGCACCCTCATCAATGGGAATAACTGAGACAAACATGAAGTTGCTAGGGAGATGGTACTTATACCCAAGCAGATTAGCAAAAATCTTTCAACACTCTGACCCCCTCTGTTGGAGAAATTGAAAACAGACAGGAACACTATTCCACATTTGGTGGGAGTGCCCCATACTCCTGCCATACTGGCAAGAGATACATGGGGAAATTCAGAAAATCCTTTCACAGACAATCCCTTTCGACCCTTTAACGTTATTATTTAACAACCCTCCAAAGATTAAGTGCAAGTATAAAGCCACTCTATTTTACATCATGCTCAGTAGTGCAAAACAACTAATCCCAAGACTCTGGAAACAGAGTAGGATCCCGTCCAAACAGGACTGGTCCCAAAACGTCACATTTCTCCTGTCTCTAGAGAGGTATCACTACCTCAAAACCGAAAGAATGGACTTCTATTGCGCAATGTCCCTATACTGGGAAACATACATCCGCACTGATACAGTAATAACCCCTGGTTAAACAATCCCAAATGGACACTAACATATAAATCAATCCACCGAAACATCAAGAAACTATTGGCCACTACATTTCCCCAAGTCGCATTTAAGCATACCCAGCCCTACCTATCTCTGCTTTTACTTAATACCACTAGCACCTCTGGGGTTTTATCTCACCACACACACTACTCCAAAGAACCTGGACACAATCTATACAGCCACAAAAAAGGAGTAGTTTCTGGACATTTGTTCTCTTATAGCTTAGAACAATCCCAAACCCCTAAGAAATACATCTAGATATAACTGAATTAACATAAACCATCTAGCAAACACAGAACACAACAAGCTAGGGGTGCCCCCATGCCCAGCCACTTGAAAAGACAATATGCATAGAATTTTGTATTTGAAATAACACCTACAGATTCAGGCAATGTGTAGCAATGTTTATAGGTTTTTGTGTTATTAAAGTTAGAAGTTTTGTTATGAATAAATAGAAGAAAATACTGCAAGCTTAAAAAAACTCTAAAGAGACATTAAGAACTTGACTGTGATGGACTTATGATGAGTCACACTTGAATACCGCCTGTAATACTTATCATTTATTTGTCCTTGTATATTCTAAGCTGAATGTCTCTTTACTCATTTGTATAACAACTTTTTTATCCTTCAATAAAGCTTGTTTGAAAGAAAAAAAAAAAAAAGTGCATAGAAGACTAGAAGATTAATAAATACGTTAAATGAGAAAAAATGGAACCAATATGAGAAACAAGATTGTGACGCTGTGTTCCAAAGTTACAGGAACTGTAAAACAAATGACAAGTCCAATAGACAACAGTACATGTCATAGCACCGGGATGTGTCACATTTGTATAAACAAGATATGAGCTTGTCTTGTATGAGGGCAGCTCCTGTACAATATGCAGTGCAGTCATCCCTTTATTACCTGTGATATTTTCATTGAAATAATTTGTAACATTAACAAACAGCAATGTAAAAGGATAATTAAGGGGTTAAGACTGAAATGGTTGGAAAATGGTGGGAAAATAGGGCTGAAAAAGAACAGCGGGAGAAAATAAATTTAAAGGACAGGGAACATAAGACACAAACTTCCTATATATCTAGAAGCATAGAGAGGGGGAAAGACAGACAACAAGAAATCATGGTCTTTGTTAACAGATATCCTTTTTGATGTCCAAGTGGAATAATAAAAAGCAGCCACCAACCTTTTTCTTTACTGTGAAAGATATGAAGGTCACAGTGTAACTGGAAGCTACTGAGCAGGAGTTTACCTATGTCCTTAACCCCTTAATGACCAAGGGCCCGATCCGATATGCAGCGTCGCCCGCAAAAGCCGGCGACGCCAAATTTTGCGCTGGTTTGGTATCACATATTCGGCGTTGCACTCGTATATTTCTGCGTTCGGCCATAGTTTTTTGGCCCATAGACAGGTATACCAAACCCGCGCAGTTTGGTATCCAATATACAGCGTAAGGACTTACGTGGCGAAAATGGAGAAATCTTACTCCATTTTCACCCCGCCACAAAATGCAGGCGTAGTAAGCCTTACGCTGAGTATTGGAGCCCCGTAGCTCCCTAAATGGCTGCAAAATAAAACCTAACACCTAACGCATGCGCAATATCTATCTACCTGTCAACCGCAATCCCCCGCCGCAATCCCTAATAAAGTGTTTAACCCCTAAACCGCCGCTCCCGGACCCCGCCGCCACCTACATTAAATGTCTAACCCCCTAATGTGATCCCCCTACACCGCCGCCACCTACATTAAAATTATTAACCCCTAATGTAATCCCCCTACACCGCCACCATCTATATTAAAATTATTACCCCCTAATGTGAGCCCCCTACCCCGCCGCCACCTATTTTAACTATATTACCCCCTAATGTGAGCCCCCTACACCGCCGCCACCTATTTTAACTATATTACTCAATAATCTAATCCCCCTACACCGCCGCCACCTATGTTAACTATATTACCCCCTAATGTGAGCCCCCTACACCACTGCCACCTATTTTAACTACATTACCCCCTAATCTAATCCCCCTACCCTGCCGCCACCTATTTTAAAATGATTAACCCCTAATCTAATCCCCCTACCCCGCCGCCACCTATTTTAAAATGATTAACCCCTAATCTAATCCCCCTACCCCGCCGCCACCTATTTTAAAATTATTAACCCCTAATCTAATCCCCCTACACCACCGCCACCTATAATAAATGTATTACCCCCTAAAATACTAAAATGTCCCTACCCTAAACTAAATTACAAATAGCCCTGAAAAGGGCCTTTTGCGGGGCATTGCCCCAAAGTAACCAGCTCTATTACCAGCCCTTAAAAAGGCCTTTTGCGGGGCATTGTCCCAAAGTAATCAGCTCTTTTACCTGTAAAAGGTAAAAGAATTACAATAATTGTAGTTTATTTAATTAATTTATTGATAGTGTAGGTGTATTTGTAGGATTTATTTTACAGGTAAATTGGTAATTATTTTAACTAGGTAGCTATTAAATAGTTATTAACTATTTAATAGCTATTGTACCTAGTTAAAATAAATACCAAGTTACCTGTAAAATAAATGTAAACCCTAAAATAGCTACAATGTAATTATTAATTATATTGTAGCTATCTTAAGGTTTATTTTATAGGTAAGTATTTAGTTTTAAATAGGAATATTTTAGTTAATAAGATTGATATTATTTAGATTTATTGCAATAATAATTAAGTTAGGGGTGTTAGGGTTAGATAGGGTTAATATAGTTAATATATATAATATAATAACTATATTAACCCTAATATAATTAGGGTTAATATAGTTAATATAGGTGGCGGCGGTGTAGGGGGGTCAGATTAGGGGTTAATCTACTTATTATAGGTGGCGGCGGTGTATGGGGATTAGATTAGGGGTTAATATATTTAATATATGTGGCGGCGGTGTAGGGGGATTAGATTACAGGTAAAAGAGCTGATTACTTTGGGACAATGCCCCACAAAAGGCCCTTTCAAAGGCTGGTAATAGAGCTGGTTACTTTGGGGCAATGCCCCGCAAAAGGCCCTTTTAAGGGCTGGTAATAGAGCTGGTTACTTTGGGGCAATGTCCCGCAAAAGGCCCTTTTCAGGGCTATTTGTAATTTAGTTTAGGGTAGGGACATTTTAGTATTTTAGGGGGTAATACATTTATTATAGGTGGCGGCGGTGTAGGGGGATTAGACTAGGGGGTAATGTAGTTAAAATAGGTGGTGGCGGTGTAGGGGGCTCACATTAGGGGGTAATAATTTTAATATAGATGGCGGTGGTGTAGGGGGATTACATTAGGGGTTAATAATTTTAATGTAGGTGGCGGCGGTGTAGGGGGATCACATTAGGGGGTTAGACATATAATATAGGTGGCGGCGGTGTAGGGGGATTAGATTAGGGGTTAATAATTTTAATATAGGTGGCGGCGGTGTAAGGGGGTCAGATTAGGGGGTAGTACATATAATGTAGGTGGCGGCGGGGTAGGGGGCTCACATTAGGGGGTAATATAGTTAAAATAGGTGGCGGTGGTGTAGGGGGATCATATTATGGGGTAACATAGTTAATGTAGCTGGCGGCGGGTTCCGGAAGCGGCGGTTTAGGGGTTAATACATTTATTGTTAGGAGTGAGAGGGGGGATTGCGGATAGAGGGTCATACGTGTCGGGCTATGTTTGGGAGGCGTGTTAGACAGTTACGGGTGATTTTATAATTTTGTCAGTTTTTGTAGGTGGCGGCAGTTTCTAAAGTGCCGTAAGTCACTGGCGACTCCAGAAATTTGTACTTACGCTGATTTCTGGACATCGCTAGTTTGTCAGACTTACAGCACTTTAGCATCTGACGGCGCCGTATATGTGATAGCTCAAGTTGCGAGCTGAAACTACAGGTGGCACAGGTTTCCTCGCTTGCGCCGAAACCTGCGCCGTATAACACGCTTAAACGTTTAATGAACGATTATTTCACACAGAAACCCACTGATCATCCAGAACCACAAATTAATCCACCCCACCCATTCACAGGGGTACGTTCAAAATACAGTGAATTTAAAAATTCTTGCATGTTACTATTCAGTATGAAACCCAAGACATACTGTACAGAGAGAATTAAGGTCTGTACCACTATATCATATCTATCTGGAGAACCCAGGGCTTGGGCAGACAGATTTTTTGAGTCTGGTGATCCTATACTAGATTCATTAGAAAATTTCTTTGCTGCCATGTCTACACTTTATGAGGATACTAACAAACAGAGTACCGCGGAACAAAACCTGAGATCCATTAGACAAGGAAAGCGAGCAGTAGAGGATTATATTGCTGAATTCCAACTATGGGCTACTGACTCGCAATGGAATATAATAAGCTTGAAGAATCAATTCAGGTTGGGATTATCAGAACATCTCAAAGACGAACTTTCTCGTATAGAGTTACCTGAAACTCTTGAGGCTTTAATAAAAGTTTGTATATCTATGGATCGACGCTACAGAGAACGTAAGATGGAAAGACAACACCCCGAGACCTTCACAAAGAAGCATTATCCTGTTCATTACGATAAACCCAGCACACCAGCGGTGGCAATGGAAATTGGAACCATAAAAGGCCCTCTAACTCAAGAGGAAAAGACAAGTCGTCGCTTAGCCAACCTATGTATGTATTGTGCTAACAAAGACCATGGAGTGTCTACATGCCCTCTCCTGATTCGTGAAAAGAAGGGTAAGACTTCTCACAGTATCACTAATATCCTTACCAAATTAAATACCCATTTGACTATTTCTGTGTCTTTACAGTGGGACCAACACCTCTACCAGAGCGAGGCTATGATTGACTCCGGTGCTTTTGGAATGTTCATAGATCAGAAAATTGTTAATGCAAATAAAATACCTTGTGTGATGAAAGAAATACCAGTTTATGTTAAAGTTATTGACGGGTCTAATTATTTAAAAGGGCCCATTACACATCACACTATTCCACTCCTCACCACTACAAAAACAGGTCACAAAGAATATAATTCATATGACATCATTCCAGGATCTATACATCCAATTATTATGGGATATCCATGGCTACAAAAACATAATCCCACAATTGATTGGTCAATAAACAAGATAAAATTTGATTCTTCTTACTGTTCTTCAACTTGTTTTCCTTGCACACAGATTAGTCATGCTATAGCAGCTTTACCTCAAGAGTACGCAGAATTTTCAGACGTATTCAATTTAAAGGAAGCAGAAAATCTTCCTCCACATCGGCCATATGACTGCCCAATTGATACAAAACCTGGTGCAGTCATACCGTTTGGAAGAATATTTCCATTATCACAGAAAGAATTACAATTCTTGAGAGAATACCTAGACGATAATTTACGTAAGGGTTTTATCTCACCCAGTACATCCTCGGCAGCCGCAGGCATATTTTTCGTCACTAATAAAGATGGAACTAGACGACCCATCATAGACTATAGAGCTCTTAACTCTATAACTATCAAAAACCGATACCCCCTTCCTCTCATCCCTGAGCTTCTAGAAAGGTTGAGTGATGCTACCATATTCACAAAATTGGACCTTAAAGGTGCTTACAACCTTATCCGGATGAAGAGTGGGGATGAATGGAAAACGGCCTTCAGGACCCGCTATGGGTTATTCCAATATAATGTCATGCCATTCGGACTCACCAATGCACCCGCCACATTCCAGTATTTTATCAATGATATATTTAAAGATCTCATGGATGTGTGCGTGGTAATTTACTTGGATGACATTTTAATCTACTCTCGTACTGAAGATGAACATATCAAACATGTCAGGTGGGTGTTAGCAAGATTGCGTGAACATCAACTCTACGCCAAGATGGAGAAGTGTTGTTTCCATGTAAATACTATCAAATTTCTGGGATATATAATCTCACCTACAGGAGTAACGATGGACCCTGAAAAGGTTTCTGCTATACTCAACTGGACTAAACCCACTTCGGTAAAATCGCTACAACGATTTCTTGGATTTGCCAATTTTTATAGACGATTCATAAAAAAATTCTCTATGATTGTCAAACCTTTAACCAGACTAACAGGCAAACACAAATTCTTATGGAACAATGAAGCTCAAGAGGCATTTGAATCTCTAAAATGGAAATTCTCATCCTCTCCAATTCTACAACTCCCTCATCCTGATTACCAATACACAGTAGAGGTAGATGCCTCGAATACAGGTATTGGTGCTATACTCTCCCAACAATCTCTAACTAATCCTACTTTACATCCAGTTGCATATTATTCAAGAACACTTACAAATGCAGAACAAAATTACTCCGTAGGAGACAAAGAATTGTTAGCCATCAAATGTGCTTTGGAACATTGGAGGCATCTACTAGAAGGCACCTCCAAACCGTTTTACATCTTCACAGATCACAAGAACCTTCAATATCTCAAGAATAACAAGACTCTTTCTTCTAGACAGGTCCTTTGGGCTCTTTTCCTCGACAGGTTTGAATTTTTGATAACCTATAGACCAGGTTCTAAGAACATCAAGGCAGATGCTCTCTCCAGATCCCTGGAACCTACCACTGAAGAACCAGAGAAAAAGTTTATCATTGCCCCTCACAAAATCATTGCCTCCGCCACTACTCTACTCACTGAGATAATTAATGCTTTACAATCTGATACTGAGATTCCACCTTCTTGTGAAAGGGATGAGAAGACAGGTTTATTTATCCATAACAACAAGACCTATATTCCTTCCTCTTTACGCAAAGAACTCATACAACATTATCATGATACACCTCTCTCAGGTCACCCTGGTATAGTAAAAACAATGGAACTTCTCAAAAGGACATTTTGGTGGCCACGTCTTAATCAGGACGTAGTTGATTACGTTACTAAATGTAACACTTGTGCTCGGAACAAGAAAGACCATCATAAACCATTTGGTCTTATGTGTTCCTTACCCATTCCAGAGGTTCCCTGGTCTATGATAGCTATGGACTTCATAGTGGAGTTACTTCCATCAAACCAATTCACCACAATATTAGTGGTAATAGACCATCTCACCAAATTAGCACATTTCATACCGCTAAAGTCCTTACCTACTGCCATCACTACTGCAAAAATATTCATGTCACATATTGTAAAACTTCATGGACTACCCACTTCCATTGTGTCGGACCGAGGGACACAATTCACCTCTAGATTTTGGAAAGAATTATGTCGTATACTACAAATCTCATCAAGACTCACCACCGCATTCCACCCTCAATCTAATGGATTAACGGAGCGTACAAATCAAACTCTAGAACAGTACCTTCGATGCTATGTAAGCCATCTTCAAGATGACTGGGTAGATTGATTACCTTTAGCTGAATTTGCATATAATAATTCTATAAACTCCTCCACCAAAACATCACCTTTTCATGCTACATATGGATACCACCCTAGGGCCTAGATTTAGAGTTCGGCGGTAGCCGTCAAAACCAGCGTTAGAGGCTCCTAACGCTGGTTTTGGGCGCCCGCTGGTATTTGGAGTCAGTGATTAAAGGGTCTAACGCTCACTTTTCAGCCGCGACTTTTCCATACCGCAGATCCCCCTACGCCATTTGCGTAGCCTATCTTTTCAATGGGATCTTTCTAACGCTGGTATTTAGAGTCGTTTCTGCAGTGAGCGTTAGAGCTCTAACGACAAGATTCCAGCCGCCTGAAAAAAGCAGGAGTTAAGAGCTTTCTGGCTAACGCCAGTTTCTAAAGCTCTTAACTACTGTACCCTAAAGTACACTAACACCCATAAACTACCTATGTACCCCTAAACCGAGGTCCCCCCACATCGCCGCCACTCGATTAAAATTTTTAACCCCTAATCTGCCGACCGCCACCTACGTTATACTTATGTACCCCTAATCTGCTGCCCCTAACCCCGCCGACCCCTATATTATATTTATTAACCCCTAACTTGCCCCCCACAACGTCGCCGCAAGCTACTTAAAATAATTAACCCCTAATCTTCCGACCGCAAATCGCCGCCACCTACGTTATCCCTATGTACCCCTAATCTGCTGCCCCTAACATCGCCGACCCCTATGTTATATTTATTAACCCCTAATCTGCCCCCCACAACGTCGCCGACACCTACCTACACTTATTAACCCCTAATCTGCCGAGCGGACCTGAGCGCTACTATAATAAAGTTATTAACCCCTAATCCGCCTCACTAACCCTATCATAAATAGTATTAACCCCTAATCTGCCCTCCCTAACATCGCCGACACCTACCTTCAATAATTAACCCCTAATCTGCCGACCGGAGCTCACCGCTATTCTAATAAATGGATTAACCCCTAAAGCTAAGTCTAACCCTAACACTAACACCCCCCTAAGTTAAATATAATTTTTATCTAACGAAATAAATTAACTCTTATTAAATAAATGATTCCTATTTAAAGCTAAATACTTACCTGTAAAATACATCCTAATATAGCTACAATATAAATTACATTTATATTATAGCTATTTTAGGATTAATATTTATTTTACAGGCAACTTTGTAATTATTTTAACCAGGTACAATAGCTATTAAATAGTTAAGAACTATTTAATAGTTACCTAGTTAAAATAATTACAAATTTACCTGTAAAATAAATCCTAACCTAAGATATAATTAAACCTAACACTACCCTATCAATAAAATAATTAAATAAACTACCTACAATTACCTACAATTAACCTAACACTACACTATCAATAAATTAATTAAACACAATTGCTACAAATAAATACAATTAAATAAACTATCTAAAGTACAAAAAATAAAAAAGAACTAAGTTACAGAAAATAAAAAAATATTTACAAACATAAGAAAAATATTACAACAATTTTAAACTAATTACACCTACTCTAAGCCCCCTAATAAAATAACAAAGACCCCCAAAATAAAAAATTCCCTACCCTATTCTAAAATACAAAAATTACAAGCTCTTTTACCTTACCAGCCCTGAACAGGGCCCTTTGCGGGGCATGCCCCAAGAATTTCAGCTCTTTTGCCTGTAAAAAAAACATACAATACCCCCCCCCCAACATTACAACCCACCACCCACATACCCCTAATCTAACCCAAACCCCCTTAAATAAACCTAACACTAATCCCCTGAAGATCTTCCTACCTTGTCTTCACCATCCAGGTATCACCGATCCGTCCTGGCTCCAAGATCTTCATCCAACCCAAGCGGGGGTTGGCGATCCATAATCCGGTGCTCCAAAGTCTTCCTCCTATCCGGCAAGAAGAGGACATCCGGACCGGCAAACATCTTCTCCAAGCGGCATCTTCTATGTTCTTCCATCCGATGACGACCGGCTCCATCTTGAAGACCTCCAGCGCGGATCCATCCTCTTCTTCCGACGACTAGACGACGAATGACGGTTCCTTTAAGGGACGTCATCCAAGATGGCGTCCCTCGAATTCCGATTGGCTGATAGGATTCTATCAGCCAATCGGAATTAAGGTAGGAATTTTCTGATTGGCTGATGGAATCAGCCAATCAGAATCAAGTTCAATCCGATTGGCTGATCCAATCAGCCAATCAGATTGAGCTCACATTCTATTGGCTGTTCCGATCAGCCAATAGAATGCGAGCTCAATCTGATTGGCTGATTGGATCAGCCAATCGGATTGAACTTGATTCTGATTGGCTGATTCCATCAGCCAATCAGAAAATTCCTACCTTAATTCCGATTGGCTGATAGAATCCTATCAGCCAATCGGAATTCGAGGGACGCCATCTTGGATGACGTCCCTTAAAGGAACCGTCATTCGTCGTCTAGTCGTCGGAAGAAGAGGATGGATCCGCGCTGGAGGTCTTCAAGATGGAGCCGGTCGTCATCGGATGGAAGAACATAGAAGATGCCGCTTGGAGAAGATGTTTGCCGGTCCGGATGTCCTCTTCTTGCCGGATAGGAGGAAGACTTTGGAGCACCGGATTATGGATCGCCAACCCCCGCTTGGGTTGGATGAAGATCTTGGAGCCAGGACGGATCGGTGATACCTGGATGGTGAAGACAAGGTAGGAAGATCTTCAGGGGATTAGTGTTAGGTTTATTTAAGGGGGTTTGGGTTAGATTAGGGGTATGTGGGTGGTGGGTTGTAATGTTGGGGGGGGTATTGTATGTTTTTTTTTACAGGCAAAAGAGCTGAAATTCTTGGGGCATGCCCCGCAAAGGGCCCTGTTCAGGGCTGGTAAGGTAAAAGAGCTTGTAATTTTTGTATTTTAGAATAGGGTAGGGAATTTTTTATTTTGGGGGTCTTTGTTATTTTATTAGGGGGCTTAGAGTAGGTGTAATTAGTTTAAAATTGTTGTAATATTTTTCTTATGTTTGTAAATATTTTTTTATTTTCTGTAACTTAGTTCTTTTTTATTTTTTGTACTTTAGATAGTTTATTTAATTGTATTTATTTGTAGCAATTGTGTTTAATTAATTTATTGATAGTGTAGTGTTAGGTTAATTGTAGGTAATTGTAGGTAGTTTATTTAATTATTTTATTGATAGGGTAGTGTTAGGTTTAATTATATCTTAGGTTAGGATTTATTTTACAGGTAAATTTGTAATTATTTTAACTAGGTAACTATTAAATAGTTCTTAACTATTTAATAGCTATTGTACCTGGTTAAAATAATTACAAAGTTGCCTGTAAAATAAATATTAATCCTAAAATAGCTATAATATAAATGTAATTTATATTGTAGCTATATTAGGATTTATTTTACAGGTAAGTATTTAGCTTTAAATAGGAATCATTTATTTAATAAGAGTTAATTTATTTCGTTAGATAAAAATTATATTTAACTTAGGGGGGTGTTAGTGTTAGGGTTAGACTTAGCTTTAGGGGTTAATACATTTATTAGAATAGCGGTGAGCTCCGGTCGGCAGATTAGGGGTTAATAATTGAAGGTAGGTGTCGGCGATGTTAGGGAGGGCAGATTAGGGGTTAATACTATTTATGATAGGGTTAGTGAGGCGGATTAGGGGTTAATACATTTATTATAGTAGCGCTCAGGTCCGCTCGGCAGATTAGGGGTTAATAAGTGTAGGTAGGTGTCGGCGACGTTGTGGGGGGCAGATTAGGGGTTAATAAATATAACATAGGGGTCGGCGATGTTAGGGCAGCAGATTAGGGGTACATAGGGATAACGTAGGTGGCGGCGGTTTACGGAGCGGCAGATTAGGGGTTAAAAGTGTAATGCAGGGGTCAGCGATAGCGGGGGCGGCAGATTAGGGGTTAATAAGTGTAAGGTTAGGGGTGTTTAGACTCGGGGTACATGTTAGAGTGTTAGGTGCAGACGTAGGAAGTGTTTCCCCATAGGAAACAATGGGGCTGCGTTAGGAGCTGAACGCTGCTTTTTTGCAGGTGTTAGGTTTTTTTTCAGCTCAAACAGCCCCATTGTTTCCTATGGGAGAATCGTGCACGAGCACGTTTTTGATGCCGGCCGCGTCCGTAAGCAACTCTGGTATCGAGAGTTGCATTTGCGGTAAAAATGCCCTACGCTCCTTTTTTGGAGCCTAACGCAGCATTTGTTTTAACTCTCGATACCAGAGTTAAATTTATGGTGCGGCCAGAAAAAAGCCCGCGGAGCGTTAACAGCCCTTTTACCGCCGAACTCTAAATCTAGGCCTAAGTCTCTCCCTGGACGAGACCTTGTATCCAGTAATCCAACCGTCATGGATTATACCCAAAACATCAGATCATCTCTAACATTATTGAAGAAACACCTCGAAGAAGCCAAATCCTCTCAAAAGAGATATTATGATACGAAAAGATGTAATCCTCCAACCTTCAAAGTTGGTGATAGAGTTTTACTCTCCACAAAAAACCTTAGACTCCAAGTCCCCTGTAAAAAACTCGCAAACCAATTCATTGGGCCTTACTCCATAACAAAGGTCATCAATCCTAATGCTGTCACTCTAAAACTACCACAAACATTAAAGATACATCCATCATTCCATGTATCGCTTCTGAAACCCTACCTTGGAACCAATACCATACAACCACAAGTCAATGACTCCCCTGTCATATCCGAACCTGATCAAACGGATTATGAAATTGAAAGAATACTTGACTCCCGGATACGTTGGAGAAGAGTTGAATATCTTGTCCACTGGAAGGGATATGGACCAGAAGAAGATTCATGGGTACAACACTCTAACATTAATGCTCCTCATTTACTTTCTGAATTCCACGCTAAATATCCAACGAAACCACGAGCAGTTGGTGGTAGGAGGACATCCTGACGGGAGGGATCTGTCATATCATTTACCCCTCTAGTAGATTATATGTGGTAATATCTGTCCCTTTAAGGTTTACTCAGAGACATTTCAGATCATCTATAAAAGGAGGGACTAAAGCACTGCTCAGGTGCTTGATAATTGCAAATGTATGGGTGAAGCAGAGTTACTGCAACTTTTACCTATCTCCTAAATTCAACAGATTGGATAAACTCTATTCAGACAAACAATATCCTTACCAATTTCGTTATCTTCATACAACTAAAATCTGTTACCATTTATCAAACTTCTAAAGATCTCACATTCAGATCGCCTCTCATACCAAAGGAGTTTCACAGCACTCTGACGTCATCTCTAACTCAGCGTGTGTACACGGAAGTCGGAACACGCTGCCTGCAGGGACGCTGAACAAGGAGTGTTACCTCCGCTAACGGATCAACATCTCAGCTCCTCTCAACTATACCGGACCTGTTACCAACTTACCCTGCCTTAAGGATTTATACGCAAGTACTTAGTATAAGAGACTGCCTTAAAACATTTGTCTGTAACTTCTAATAGGAATATCTACAAGTTCAAATGCCTAACTGAATTGCTTACTACAGTGTTTGCCTGTCATATTAATACCTGCTATAATCTCTAATTATACAGAGGAAACTGTTTACTACTGTGTTTGCCTGTCACATTAACTCTTTAATACATGCTGAACTCATTCAGAGACTTAAACTAAACCTTGATCATTGAAGTGATATATAAAAGTCCAGGTATACATCATCATTAATACCTGTGACTATAAACTCACTTTCCATCTCATTACTTGTTCATGTTATTCCTAAGAGGTATCAGTTTTCACTAACCATTGATAACTGTATAAATAGGAATAACTACACACAAAATATTTGTTTATCCATAAGTGTTTATTAGGGATATTGCAGCTGGAAACGATCGTGATCGCTTCCAGACGCTTTCAGGTTATTGCAGTGATGCCTCGATATTGAGGCATCACTGCAATACCCTTTTTCACCCACCAATGAAGAGAGGGCCACTCTTGCTGGGTGGGAGCAGCAGGGAGGCTGGTGGGCGGCCCATCAGTGATTTAGTTCCATATCCTGTTAAGTTCGATTGCGCGCAGCGAGGTGGGGCATGCGCGCCACATTTCCATTCAATTTCATTTAATTGTATGAGAAGGAGGGAGTGGGAGAGGGAAATCAATGTTGTGCAAGGGATCTGTTTTTTTTTTTTTTTTTATTTATTTACTTAAAAAAAGGCATAATTTTTTAACAAACTGGGTACTGGCAGACAGCTGCCAGTACCCAAGATGGTGGCAACTAGGTAGAGGGGGGAGGGATAGAGAGCTGTTTGGGGGGGATCAGGGAGGTTGGGGGTTAAGGGGCGATCCAACACTGCAGAATAACTATACTTAAAAAAATGCCTTTTATTTTAGTACTGGCAGATTTTCTGCCAGTACTTAAGATGGCGGTGACAATTGTGAGGTGGGGGAGGGAAGAGAGCTGTTTGAGGGGGTCAGGAAAGAATCAGGGGGTGGGATGTTTCAGGTGGGAGGCTGATCTCTACACTAAAGCTAAAATTAACCCTACAAGCTACCTAATTAACCCCTTCACTGCTGGGCATAATACATGTGTGGTGCACAGAAGCATTATAGCAACCTAATTACCAAAAAGCAACGCCAAAGCCATATATGTCTGCTATTTCTGAACAAAGGGGATCCCAGAGAAGCATTTACAATCATTTGTGCCATAATTGCACAAGGTGTTTGTAAATAATTTCAGTAAGAAACCTAAAGTTTGCGAAAAAGTTTGTGAAAAGGTTGAGTTTTTTTATTTGATTGCATTTGGCGGTGAAATGGTGGCATGAAATATACCAAAATTGGCCTAGATTAATACTTTGGGTTGTCTACTTAAAAAAACAGAATTTATGTTTACCTGATAAATTTCTTTCTCCTACGGTGTGTCCGGTCCACGGCTTCATCCTTACTTGTGGGAATATTCGCTTCCCTAACAGGAAATGGCAAAGAGAGCACAGCAAAAGCTGTCCATAT
This sequence comes from Bombina bombina, assembly GCF_027579735.1. Lineage (NCBI taxonomy): Eukaryota > Metazoa > Chordata > Amphibia > Anura > Bombinatoridae > Bombina > Bombina bombina. The sequence goes on from NC_069504.1 coordinate 818,364,844, forward strand.
AGCTCCCCCTCTGGCTCCGCCCCCCAGTCATTCGACCGACGGTTAGGAGAAAAAGGAGAAACCATAGGGTGCCGTGGTGACTGTAGTGTACAGAAACAAAATTTTTTAAACCTGACTAAAAGCCAGGGCGGGCCGTGGACCGGACACACCGTAGGAGAAAGAAATTTATCAGGTAAACATAAATTCTGTTTTCTCCTACATTGGTGTGTCCGGTCCACGGCTTCATCCTTACTTGTGGGAACCAATACCAAAGCTTTAGGACACGGATGAAGGGAGGGAACAAGTCAGGTTACCTAAACGGAAGGCACCACGGCTTGCAAAACCTTTCTCCCAAAAACAGCCTCCGAAGTAGCATAAGTATTGAATTTGTAAAATTTGGCAAAAGTATGCAGAGAACACCAAGTCGCTGCCTTACAGATCTGATCAACAGAAGCCTCCTTCTTGAAGGCCCATGTGGAAGCCACAGCTCTAGTAGAGTGAGCTGTAATTCGTTCAGGAGGCTGCCGTCTGGCAGTCTCATAAGCCAATCGGATGATGCTTTTCAGCCAAAAAGAGAGGTAGCAGTGGCTTTCTGCCCTCTCCTCTTACCAGATTAAACGACAAACAAAGATGATGTTTGTCTGAAATCCTTTGTTGCTTCTAAATAGAATTTGAAAGCACGGACCACATCTAGGTTGTGTAACAAACGTTCCTTCTTTGAAACTGGATTCGGACATAGAGAAGGAACAACTATTTCCTGGTTAATATTCCTGTTGGAAACTACTTTTGGAAGAAAACCAGGCTTGGTACGTAAAACTACCTTATCTGCATGGAATACCAGATAGGGAGAAGTACACTGCAAAGCAGATAATTCAGAAACTCTTCTAGCAGAAGAAATAGCAACTAAAAACAGAACTTTCCAAGATAGTAACTTAATATCTATGGAATGCAAAGGTTCAAACGGAACCCCTTGAAGAACTGAAAGAACTAAGTTTAGACTCCATGGAGGAGTCATAGGTCTGTAAACAGGCTTGATTCTGACTAACGCCTGTACAAACGCTGGTACGTCTGGCACGGCTGCCAGACGTTTGTGCAACAAGACAGACAGAGCAGATATCTGTCCCTTTAGAGAACTAGCTGACAGACCTTTCTCCAAACCCTCTTGGAGAAAGGAAAGAATCCTAGGAATTTTGGTTTTACTCCAAGAAAAACCCTTGGATTCGCACCAACGGATATATTTGTGCCATATCTTATGGTAAATCTTCCTAGTCACAGGCTTTCTGGCTTGAACCAGAGTATCTATAACTGAATCTGAAAACCCACGCTTAGATAGAATCAAGCGTTCAATTTCCAAGCAGTCAGTTGCAGAGAGACTAGATTTGGATGTTCGAACGGACCTTGTACTAGAAGATCCTGTCTCAAAGGTAGCTTCCATGGTGGAGCCGATGACATATTCACCAGGTCTGCATACCAAGTCCTGCGTGGCCACGCAGGAGCTATTAGAATCACCGAGGCCTTCTCCTGTTTGATCCTGGCTACCAGCCTGGGAAGGAGAGGGAACGGTGGAAACACATAGGCTAGATTGAACGACTAAGGCGCCACTAATGCATCCACTAGTGTCGCCCTGGGATCCCTGGATCTGGCCCCGTATCGAGGAACTTTGAAGTTCTGACGAGACGCCATCAGATCCATATCCGGAGTGCCCCATAGTTGAGTTAACTGGGCAAAGACCTCCGGGTGGAGTTCCCACTCCCCCGGATGGAAAGTCTGACGACTCAAATAATCCGCCTCCCAGTTGTCTACTCCTGGGATGTGGATTGCAGATAGGTGGCAGGAGTGATCCTCCGCCCATTTGATGATCTTGGATACCTCTGTCATCGCCAAAGAACTCTTTGTTCCCCCTGATGATTGATGTACGCTACAGTCGTCATGTTGTCCGACTGAAATCTTATGAATCTGGCCTTCGCTAGGTGAGGCCAGGCCAGGAGCGCATTGAATATCGCTCTCAGTTCCAAAATGTTTATCGGGAGAAGGGACTCTTCCCGAGACCATAGACCCTGAGCTTTCAGGGAGTCCCAGACCGCGCCCCAGCCTAAGAGACTGGCGTCGGTCGTGACGATGACCCACTCTGGTCTGCGGAAACTCATTCCCTGAGACAGGTGATCCTGAGTCAACCACCAGTGCAGTGAGTCTCTGGTTACCTGGTCTACTTGAATCTTGGGAGACAAGTCTGCATAATTCCCATTCCACTGTTTGAGCATGCACAGTTGCAATGGTCTTAGATGAATTTGAGCAAAAGGAACCACGTCCATTGCTGCAAACATTAGTCCTATTACCTCCATGCACCGAGCTATGGAAGGCTGAGGAATAGATTGAAGAACTTGACAAGCGTTTAGAAGTTTTAATTTTCTGAGCTCTGTCAGAAAAATCTTCATTTCTACAGAATCTAATATTGTTCCCAGAAAGGGGACCCTTGTAGACGGGGACAGGGAACTCTTTTCTACGTTCACCTTCCACCCGTGAGACCTGAGAAAGGCTAATACAATGTCTGTATGAGCCCTTGATCTGGAAAGGGACGACGCTTGGATTAGGATGTCGTCAAAGTAAGGTGCCACCGCAATGCCCCTCGGTCTTAGAACCGCTAGTAGGGACCCTAGCACCTTTGTGAAAATTCTGGGAGCAGTGGCTAAACCGAACAGAAGAGCCACGAACTGGTAATGTTTGTCCAGAAAGGCGAACCTTAGGAACTTATGATGATTTTTGTGGATAGGAATATGTAGGTACGCATCCTTTAAGTCCACGGTAGTCATGTATTGACCCTCCTGGATTGTTGGTAAAATCGTTCGAATGGTTTCCATTTTGAATGATGGAACTCTGAGGAATTTGTTTAGAATTTTTAAATCCAGAATTGGCCTGAAAGTTCCCTCTTTTTTGGGAACTACAATCAGGTTTGAGTAAAAACCCAGACCTTGTTCCGCTGTTGGAACTGGGTGTATCACTCCCATCTTTAATAGGTCTCCTACGCAATGTAAGAATGCCTGTCTCTTTATCTGGTCTGAAGATAAGCGAGACATGTGGAACCTTCCCCTTGGAGGAAGTTCCTTGAACTCTAGAAGATACCCCTGAGAGACTATTTCTAGTGCCCAGGGATCCGGAACATCTCTTGCCCAAGCCTGAGCAAAGAGAGAAAGTCTGCCCCCTACTAGATCCGGTCCCGGATCGGGGGCTACCCCTTCATGCTGTCTTGGTAGCAGCAGCAGGCTTCTGGGCCTGTTTACCCTTGTTCCAGCCTTGCATTGGTTTCCATGCTGGTTTAGGCTGGGAAGCGTTACCCTCTTGTCTAGAGGCTGCAGAGTTAGGAGACGGTCTGTTCCTGAAATTGCGAAAGGAACGAAAATTAGATTTGTTCTTAGCCTTGAAAGGCCTATCCTGTGGGAGGGCATGGCCCTTTCCCCCAGTGATGTCTGAAATAATCTCCTTCAATTCGGGCCCGAAAAGGGTCTTACCTTTGAAAGGAATATTAAGCAGTTTTGTCTTGGACGACACATCCGCCGACCAAGATTTTAGCCAAAGCGCTCTGCGCGCCACGATTGCAAAACCTGAATTTTTCGCCGCTAATTTAGCCAATTGAAAAGCAGCATCTAAAATAAAGGAATTAGCCAACTTTAGTGCGTGAATTCTGTCCTTATGGAGCAAATTTTCTAGTTCCTCGAACCAAAAAGACGCCGCCGTGGTGACAGGAATAATGCACGAAATTGGTTGGAGAAGGAAACCTTGCTGAACAAATATCTTTTTAAGCAATCCTTCCAATTTTTTATCCATAGGATCTTTGAAAGCACAACTGTCCTCAATGGGAATAGTTGTGCGCTTGGCCAACGTAGAAACTGCCCCCTCAACCTTAGGGACTGTTTGCCATGCGTCCCTTCTGGGGTCGACAATGGGGAACATTTTCTTAAATATAGGAGGTGGGACAAAAGGTATACCTGGCTTCTCCCACTCCTTGGTCACTATGTCCGCCACCCTCTTGGGTATCGGAAAGGCATCAGCGTGCACAGGGACCTCTAGGAATTTGTCCATTTTGCACAATTTCTCTGGAATCACCAAAGAGTCACAATCATCAAGAGTAGTTAGCACCTCCTTAAGCAGGGCGCGGAGATGTTCTAACTTAAATTTAAATGCCACGATATCAGGTTCTGCCTGCTGAGAAACTTTTCCTGAATCAGAAATTTCTCCCTCAGACAGACCCTCCCTCACTGCCAATTCAGACTGGTGTGAGGGTATAACAGATAAATTATCGTCAGCGCCCACTTGCTCATCCTCTGTATTTAAAACTGAGCAATCACGCTTTCTGGGAAATGCTGGCAGTTTGGATAAAAGATTTGCTATAGAATTATCCATTACTGCAGTTAATTGCTGCATAGTAACAAGCATTGGCGCGCTAGATGTACTAGGTATCGCCTGCGCGGGCAAAACTGGTGTTGACACAGAAGGAGAGGATGATGAACTATCCCCACTACCTTCATTTGAAGAATCATCTTGGGCAACCTTATTAAATGTGACAGTACTGTCCTTACTTTGTTTGGACGCCATGGCACAATTTGAACATACATTTAAAGGGGGAACCACCTTGGCCTCCATACACACAGAACATATGCTATCTGGAGGTATAGACATGTTAGACAGACTTTGGCAGGCTATTAATGCAATTAACCGTTTTTAAACATAACCGTTACTGTCTCTTTAAATAATAAAAAGAGCACACTTTATTTCTGAATGTTTGAAAAACTATGAAGGAAATATCCGATCTTTACAAAATTTGCACCCTAGTGTCTTAATGCTTTGAAAGTATTGCACACCAAATTTCAAGTCTCTAACCCCTTAAATGAGCAAACCGGAGCTAATTGTTCAATTAACCAGTTTAAACCCACTACAGTCCCTGCCACAGCCTTTGCTGCGGCTTTTATTCACCACAGAATAAGCCTTCTTGAAATCGTTTTTTATGGCCACAGGACCCTCTCACATGAAGCTGCATGCACTGCTTCTAGAAGTAACTGCGCAATTGAGGCGCGAAAATGAGGCCTCCTCCCTCTGCATACCAGAGTGAAGGGGCCTTCCTGACTAGATTAGGTGTCTAAACAACTGCCAGGCGAAATAAAAACGTTCCCAAAAGTGTTTCAAATGACAAAACACTCCAAAAGTCATATAAATATTATATAAATCAATCGATTTAGCCCACAATAGTGTCAACCAGTATAGAGCCCATTTATAAGCCTTCATTCTGTTATGAGTCTAAGAAAATGGCTTACCGATCCCATAAGGGAAAACTGACAGTCTTCTAGCATTACTATGTGTTGTTAGAAAAGAGACTGGTCATACCTGGAGCCGAAAAGTCTGTAAACTGTTCCCCCCAACTGAAGTTCTCTGGTTTCAACAGTCCTGCGTGGGAACAGCAATGGATTTTAGTTACTGTTGCTAAAATCATACTCCTCTTTTAACAGAACTCTTCATCACTTTCTGTTGTAGAGTAAATAGTACAAACCGGCACTATTTTAAAATAACAAACTCTTGATAGAAGAAATAAAACTACAACTAACACCACATACTCTTTACCATCCCCGTGGAGATGCTACTTGTTCAGAGCAGGCAAAGAGAATGACTGGGGGGCGGAGCCAGAGGGGGAGCTATATGGACAGCTTTTGTTGTGCTCTCTTTGCCATTTCCTGTTAGGGAAGAGAATATTCCCACAAGTAAGGATGAAGCCGTGGACCGGACACACCAATGTAGGAGAAATATATACATGTGAAGGGATATTCAGGGATTCCTGACAGATATCAGTGTTCCAATGTAACTTTCGCTAATTTTGAAAAAACGGAATGATTTGGAAATAGCAAAGTGCTACTTGTACTTATTGTCCTATAACTTGCAAAAAAAAGCAAAGAACATGTAAACATTGGGTATTTCTAAACTCAGGACAAAATTTAGAAACTATTTATCATGGGTGTTTTTTGGTGGTTGCAGATGTGTATTTTGGGGGTCAAAGTTAGAAAAAAGTAAATTTATGCTTACCTGATAAATAAATTTCTTCTACGATACGACGAGTCCACGGATTTCATCCTTACTTGTGGGATATTAACCTCCTGCTAACAGGAAGTGACAAAGAGCACCACAGCAGAGCTGTATATATAGCTCCTCCCTTCCCTCCACCCCCCGTCATTCGACCGAAGGTTTAGGAAGAGAAAGGAAAAGCTAAAAGGTGCAGAGGTAACTGAAGTTATAAAAAGAAAATATAATATAAATCTGTCTGAAAAACGACAGGGAGGGCCGTGGACTCGTCGTATCGTAGAAGAAATTAATTTATCAGGTAAGCATAAATTTACTTTTCTTCTACAAGATACAACGAGTCCACGGATTTCATCCTTACTTGTGGGATACAATACCAAAGCTACTGGACACGGATGAAACGGGAGGGACAAGACAGAGACCTAAACGTAAGGCACCACTGCTTGAAGAACCTTTCTCCCAAAAACAGCCTCAGAAGAAGCAAAAGTATCAAATTTGTAAAATTTGGAAAAAGTATGAAGAGACGACCAAGTCGCAGCCTTGCAAATCTGTTCAACAGAAGCATAGTTTTTAAAGGCCCATGTGGAAGCCACAGCCCTAGTAGAATGAGCCGTAATTCTTTCAGGAGGCTGCTGTCCAGCAGTCTCATATGCCAGGTGGATGATACTCTTCAGCCAAAATAAACAAGGAATAATGAAGATGATTGATGGAAATCCTTAGTCGTCTGTAAGTAAAACTTCAAGGCACGGACCACGTCCAGGTTATGTAACAGACGCTCCTTCTTAGAAGAAGGATTAGGACACAAGGAAGGAACAACAATTTCCTGATTAATATTCTTATTTGAAACAACCTTAGGAAGAAATCCAGGTTTGGTACGCAAAACCACCTTATCAGAATGAAATAAAAGATAAGGCGAATCACATTGTAACGCTGAAAGCTCCGAAACTCTACGAGCAGAAGAAATAGCAACCAAAAACAAAACTTTCCAAGATATCAACTTAATATCTATGGAATGCATGGGTTCAAACGGAACCCCTTGAAGAACTCTAAGAACTAAATTCAAACTCCAGGGAGGAGTAATTGGTCTAAATACAGGCTTAATTCTGGTTAGAGCCTGACAAAAAGACTGAACATCTGGAACATCTGCCAGACGTTTGTGAAGCAAAATTGACAAAGCAGAAATCTGTCCCTTTAAGGAACTCGCTGATAACCCTTTCTCCAATCCTTCTTGGAGAAAAGACAGAATCCTGGGAATCCTAACTTTACTCCATGAGTAGCCCTTGGATTCACACCAATAAAGATATTTACGCCATATCTTATGATAGATTTTTCTAGTGACAGGCTTACGTGCCTGTATCAAAGTATCAATAACCGAATCTGAGAATCCCCGCTTAGATAAGATCAAGCGTTCAATCTCCAAGCAGTCAGCTGCAGAGAATTTAGATTTGGATGTTGGAAAGGTCCTTGAATGAGAAGGTCCTGTCTCAATGGAAGTTTCCACAGTGGCAGAGAGGACATGTCCACTAGATCCGCATACCAAGTCCTGCGTGGCCACGTAGGCGTGATCAGGATTACTGAAGCACTCTCCTGTTTGATCCAAGCAATCACGCGTGGAAGGAGAGGAAACGGTGGAAACACATAAGCTAGGCTGAACGACCAAGGCACTGCCAGGCATCTATCAGTTCTGCCTGGGGATCCCTTGACCTGGATCCATAACTTGGAAGCTTGGCATTCTGACGAGATGCCATCAGGTCCAATTCCGGTCTGCCCCATCGGAGAATCAGAGAGGCAAACATCTCCAGGTGGAGTTCCCACTCCCCCGGATGAAAAGTCTGTTGACTTAGAAAATCCGCTTCCCAGTTCTCTACTCCTGGGATGTAGATTGCCGACAGATAGCAAGAGTGGGCCTCCGCCCATAAAATTATCTTGGATACTTCTATCATCGCTAAGGAACTCCTTGTTCCCCCTTGATGATTGATATAAGCTACAGTCGTGATATTGTCCGACTGGAATCTGATGAATTTGGCCGAGGACAACTGAGGCCACGCCTGAAGCGCATTGAATATTGCTCTCAATTCCAAAATATTGATTGGAAGTAGAGACTCCACCTGAGTCCATACACCCTGAGCCTTCAGGGAATTCCAGACTGCACCCCAGCCCAGAAGGCTGGCGTCCGTTGTCACTATCACCCATGAGGGTCTGCAGAAACACGTCCCCTGGGACAGATGATCCAGTGACAACCACCAAAGAAGAGAGTCTCTGGTCTCTTGCTCCAGATTTATCTGAGGAGATAAATTTGCATAGTCCCCATTCCACTGTCTGATCATGCACAGCTGCAGTGGTCTGAGATGAAAACGAGCAAACGGAATGATGTCCATTGCCGCTACTATTAATCCAATTACTTCCATACACTGAGCCACTGATGGCCGGGGAATGGACTGAAGGGCTCAGCAAGTATGTAGAATCTTTGATTTTCTGATCTTCGTCAGAAATATCTTCATGTCTACAGAGTCTATCAGAGTTCCCAAGAAGGGAACCCTTGTCCGTGGAACTAGTGAACTCTTTTCTAGGTTCACCTTCCAACCGTGAGTTCTCAGAAAGGACAACACTGTGTCTGTATGAGATTTTGTTAGATGAAAAGTTGACGCCTGAATCAGAATATCGTCCAGATAAGGCGCCACTGCTATGCCCTGCGGCCTGAGAACCGCCAGAAGGGACCCTAGAACCTTTGTGAAGATCCTGGGTGCTGTGGCCAACCCGAAGGGAAGAGCCACGAACTGAAAATGTTTGTCCAGGAAGGCAAACCTTAGGAACTGATGATGATCCTTGTGAATAGGGGTATGAAGGTATGCATCCTTCAAGTCCACGGTAGTCATATATTGACCCTCCTGGATCATTGCTAAGATTGTTCGTATAGTCTCCATCTTGAACGATGGGACTCTGAGAAACTTTTTTAGACACTTGAGATCTAAAATGGGTCTGAAAGTTCCCTCTTTTTTGGGAACCACGAAAAGATGTGAGTAAAACCCCTGTCCTTGTTCCAGTTTTGGAACAGGACAAATTACTTCCATGGTAGAGAGGTCTTTTACACAGCGTAAGAATGCCTCTCTTTTTATCTGGTCTACAGACAATCGTGAAAGATGAAATCTCCCTCTTGGGAGAAAATCCTTGAATTCCAGTTGATACCAGTGGGTCATGATTTCCAATGCCCAGGGGTCCTGAACATCTCTTGCCCAAGCCTGGGCAAAGAAAGAAAGTCTGCCCCCTACTAGATCTGGTCCCGGATCGGGGGACGCCCCTTCATGCTGTCTTTGTAGCAGCAGCGAGCTTCTTGGGTTGTTTACCTTTGTTCCAAGCCTGGTTGGGTCTCCAGATGGATTTGGACTGAGCAAAATTCCCTTCCTGCTTTGTGGAGGAAGAGGAAGCAGAGGGTACTCCTTTAAAATTTTGAAAGGAACGAAAATTAGTTTGTCTACCTCTCATCTTAACAGACTTATCCTGAGGTAGGGTATGACCTTTACCTCCAGTAATGTCAGAAATTATTTCATTCAACTCAGGCCCGAATAGGGTCTTACCCTTGAAAGGAATAGCTAAAAGCTTAGATTTTGATGACACATCAGCAGACCATGATTTTAGCCATAACGCTCTACGTGCTAAAATGGCAAATCCTGCATTTTTCGCCGCCAATTTAGCAATTTGAAAGACGGCATCTGTAATAAAAGAATTAGCTAGCTTAAGAGCCTTAATTCTATCCAAAATGTCCTCTAAAGGGGTCTCAACCTTTAGAGACTCTTCTAGAGCATCAAACCAAAAAGCTGCTGCAGCAGTAACTGGAACAATGCAAGCTGTTGGTTGTAAAAGAAAACCCTGATGAATAAATAATTTCTTTAGAAGAACCCTCCAACTTCTTATCCATAGGGTCTTTAAAAGCACAACTGTCTTCAATAGGTATAGTTGTACGCTTAGCCAGGGTAGAAATAGCTCCCTCGACCTTAGGGACCGACTGCCAAGAGTCCCGAATGGTGTCCTGATATGGGATACATTTTCTTAAAATTAGGAGGAGGAGAGAACGGTATACCTGGTCTATCCCATTCCTTTTTTATAATTTACGAAATTCTTTTAGGAACCGGAAAAACATCAGTGTAAGTAGGTACCTCTAGATATTTGTCCATTTTACACAATTTTTTGGGAGGAATCACAATAGGGTCACAATCATCCAGAGTCGCTAAAACCTCCCGGAGTAACAGGTGGAGGTGTTCAAGCTTAAATTTAAAGGACATGACGTCCGAATCTGTCTGAGGTAACATACTTCCAGGGTCTGAAAGTTTTCCCTCAGACAACAATTCCCTGACCCCCAACTCAGAGCCCTGTAAGGGTACATCGGAAATAGCCAGCAAAGCATCAGAGGATTCAGTATTTACATTAATACCTGACCTACTGCGTTTACCCTGTAACACTGGTAACTTAAATAATACCTCTGTAAGGGTAGTTGACATAACTGCAGCCCCTGCAGAGTAAAAGAATTAAACGCACTTGAGGTACTTGGCGTCGCTTGTGTGGGCGTTAAAGGTTGTGACACTTGGGGAGAATTAGATGGCATATCCTGATTCTCTTCAGACTGAGAATCATCTTTAGGCACACTTTCTTTACCTAAAATATGCTTTTTACATTGTAAGGCCCTTTCAGTACAAGATGTACACAAAGTAAGAGGGGGTTCCACAATGGCTTCTAAACACATATAACAATTAGTTTTCTCAATGTCAGACATGTTGAACAGATTAGTACTAGCCACACTAGTCGTAAATCAAATCAAATATTGAATCAAAACAATTTTTAGAAAAAAGGTACTGCGCCTTTAAGAGAGAAAAAGCGCAACAAGTTTTCTCAAACTGCTTAAAGTGATTGAAAACGCTAAAACAATCAAATATAATAACTCAATTGGCCCAAAAATTATTGCACCCTATAGGTAAATGATGAATCTACCCTCTAAGAAGCATTTTAATCACAAAATATATGTTAATAGAAAAAAATGACCCCTGACTACCTGCCCCAGGGTACTGCCAAAATGACTCGACAACGATCCGGTGAACAGATGTCAACTCTAGGCCCCACTGGAGCTAAATGCCTGCTGCCTTCTCAGTCAGAGAAACTGCGCGTCTGAGCGCGCAAAATAGGCCCCGCCCATCATGGACGTCGTCTGAGTTTGTAAAACCGCATGGGAAGCGGTTAGGAAAATAAACCATGTGGTCCCCTAATTTTAATAAAAATAAACTGCAGCTCTACTGACTTTTATAAGTAATAAAGATATATATAATGTCAAGCTGCCTCTCCCAGTGTCCAGCCCCATGCAAATATAAGCAATATGTATGCAATATAAGGATCCTCAGTAACACCCTCAGTGATACAGGTCTACTGCTTACCCCTTACCTTGCAGGGACAAAATGTCAGCCAATTCTGATATAACAAGTCTCCTAAGAAATAAAAGACTGAGCATACCTCAATGCTGCTTGTAGCATGACACCGTTTCCCACACTGAAGATTTACAGCTGCTAAGATCATCAACCTCAGGGCAGAAATCCTTCTTCCATATCTCCCTGAGGAAAATAGTACACACCGGTACCATTTAAAATAAAAAAACTTCTTGATTGAAGAATCTAAAACTAACACCTCACTTTACCTCTTCCTATTACTAACACAGGCAAAGAGAATGACTGGGGGTGGAGGGAAGGGAGGAGCTATATATACAGCTCTGCTGTGGTGCTCTTTGCCACTTCCTGTTAGCAGGAGGTTAATATACCACAAGTAAGGATGAAATCAGTGGACTCGTCGTATCTTGTAGAAGAAAGTGTTTTTTTTTCCATTTTTTCATCATATTTCATAAAAATTTTTTATAGTAAGTTATATGATATGATGAAAATAATGTTATCTTTAGAAAGTCCATTTAATGGCGAGAAAAAACTGTATGTGTGGGTACAGTAAATGAGTAAGAGGAAAATTACAGCTAAACACAAACTCAGCAGAAATGTAAAAATAGCCTTGGTCCCAAACGGACAGAAAATTGAAAAGTGCTCTAGTCACTAAGGGGTTAAATGGACATGAAATCCAATTTTTTATCTTTTATGATTTAGAAAGAACATGCAATTTTTAACAACTTTTCATTTTACTTCTATTATTTAATTTGCTTCATTCTCTTAATATCATTTGTTGAAAAGCATATCTAAATAGGTTCAGTAGCTGCTAATTGGTGTCTGCACACAAATTCCTTGTGTGATTGGCTCACCTATGTGCATTGCTATTTCTTCAACAAAGGATACCTAAAGAATGAAGCAAATTAGATAAAATAATTACATTTGAATGTTGTTTAAAATTGCATTCTCTATATGAAGCATGAATGAAAATAAATTGTGTTTCATGGCCCTTTCAACACATTGTTATGAAGGCTCACTAATACAAGTATTACATTATCTTATTAGTTAGTGTGTGTTATTTATGCATTACTATTCTCTTTAAGGTCTCCTCTAACAGTCTACATCTTCTGCAAAAAAAAAGTTCTGTTTTACTTAAAGAAATCACAGCTCCTAGTAGGACAACACTGTAAGCACACTGTAATCAGTTGCACCTGCTCCTGTGTAAGGGAAGGGACAAAGATGCCAATTACTAGCTCACGTTATTCCTCTGAGGTACTCGCCTTGGTAGCTCTTCCTTCTCTTTGTTAATGAAAATCTATTTGTCTGATATTTCCTATGGGGTGGAATATGAATAGATCTGTCCAGAAACACAATACATGTTCCTTCCTGCACACCCTGCAGCATGCGTAACTTATAAGTGTCCAGGAAAACATGGCTGAGGTGGCAACTATAGTCACGACTGGCTAAGAACAAAAGTGAGGCTAATGCTTGTTGGCTGATTATCTGAAGAAGAAAAAAACAAAACTAAATCTTATTAAACAAGTAAATTTTAAGTTTTGAAGCTTTTGCTGCCTGCCAAAAAGCCTTCCCTGCCTTTAGAGTAACATATATATTTATATATATACACAAATATTTTTAATTGTACCCATTCATATGGGTTGAGAAAAATATCCACATTTTTACAAGAGATATTAGTGCTACCCAATTTACTTGCTCTCCTTGACAATCATCTGCTGTCCTTACTTTTTTTTTTTTTTTTTATGACATTGCCAACTGGTCATCGATTTCATTTAGAAAATAAAAGAAACCCACAGACCACATGCATTAAACTGTGTGTAGATAAGGTTATCAACATGAGAACTTGTCTGCACGCATTCGTGGCATACGCACAGCAGACCCTGTTCGTCCACTGCTCGTATTTACCATTACACATTCAAGTGAGCGTATAATGCAACCCCCTTCCCTCATGCGACCATCGTGCGTGAGAAGGGCATGGTGATTTCCACCAACTCAGAGATGGCTGATATTGTAAGAAGCAGCGGTATAATGACAGCTGCTTTTTACATAGTGGGAGGTAGGCTGGAATTTGTGAACCTGCCCCGCAAGGGCTCTGAAGCAGCTTACGCAGCTTAGTACATGGTCATATAAGTTCATTTACAGGGGTAAAAAGGTCAAAAGTGAATTGTGCATTAATTTATTTAAATTTAAAATAGAAGCACATTTGCAGAAAACCCATATTAGAAAAAACTTTATTACTGTTTTTCAGTGGCATTTGCATATATGCTGCTAGTGGCGGGCACCAGTATTCAAACACCACAGCTTATCAGTGGGGATTTGTGCCAGTGAAGACGAACTTTATATCATACAAACCACTGCTGACTCTCTGAGAAGCTGATACACAGGGCACTCATAACATATTTACATATGCTGTTGAAAAAACAGTAATACCTTTTACTAGAGGCATTTTTGCTAAAGGAAGTATCTTGCAAAAATGCTCTATTTAAAATTTTAAACAACTTTCTAATGTACTTCTATTATCAATTTTTCATTGTTCTCTTTGTATTTTTTGTTGAAAAACAACAACGTAGGAGACGGTCATTTCTGGAGCTCTATAGGGCAGCAGTTTTGCAAGAATGTTATACATTTGCTAGAGCACTAGAGGGCAGCACTAACTACTGCTGTGCAATGCTCCAGAGGCAAACATAGGTATCTCTTAAACACTAAATATCATGGGAACAAATAAAAATTGATAATAGAAATAAATTGGAAACTTTTTTTAAATTGTATGTTCTGTCTGAATCACATAAGGAACTTTTTAGATTTCATATCCCTTTAAGGCTAATGGTTATGGATTTGCTACAGTGTTACTGCATTTTAAAATCACTCTGATCTGATTAAAAACAAACAGAAAAAACAGCAATATATTCTTAAAACCAAAATGCCTGAAAACTAGACAGCTGGTCCCACTTAAAAAAAGAAGTGAGTAAAGGATGTTTGCTTGTATATAACTATAGGACCAATGTGAGAAATACACAGGGTCAGGATTGTGCTTGAGGCAGAAAATATCTAGCAAATGAATGTGCATTTACTTAATTATGCTGTAGGGTTTACTAATAATAGCAATATTTTATTAATATTATAAACTTAATATGTAATATGAAGTAGCAGCTGCAGGTTATTATAGTAACTTGCTCACTGCTGATTGGCTACAGCAACATGGCTCTCAATACTGATTGGCTTGCTGCAGAAAAAAGCTAAAATGGCAGTTGGTGCTTAACAGACTCCAACGGATCTGCTCATTTTTGTGCAGTTAGTGATGAGGAAAGAGTGTCTGAGGCTTCTTGTCTATACCCTGCCTGCTGCAATGTGAAGATTTTGTCACTGCAGTTCTGTGAGGAGCATACAATCCTACAGAGAGACCATTCTCTGCTATTTCTCAAGAGACAGGTGCCCACCATCAGCTGTCATCTCACTGGCTGCACACCATCTGCTCAGGTAAGTGCAATGAGGAGGCTCATACAGCCATTTTGAACATGGTTTTGTGGGTTACAATTACCAATGGGTCACTGCAGATTAAAATAGAGGTCTATGACTCACAACACTGAATTCATGTAAGTGGGTGAGTGATGTTACATTTTTAAAACTTTTAATACTTAGCCCTTTTTATACTTAAACTGACACATATCCCTTTAATAATTAACAATTTTGGTTATGGGCACACATTAGAACTACTGTCTAAATAAGTGACATGTTGAAAATATGGAAATTATAGCTCCCTGTTAAAGCTAAAACAAACAAACTAATATTATATACAGTGTGTTTACAACAGTATTTTTAATCTGGAAGCAGCCAGTTGCATTATGGGTAATATGTACATCTTTCTTACAAATTATAAATATATTCCCTTAGAAACATTGTCTAGCAGCTAAAACAATTATGTAATTTACTTCAGTTACATTTTCTATGCCTAAAAATAAAAAATATAATTTGGGGCTGAAAATTAGACTTTATAAAAGCTTTGTGTGGGATGAGAGTATACGGTAATTATTAAAGCTTATTTGCTGGTATTTTAGGCCATTGTAAGACACACACAAGAGCATATTTGTTTCTGTTATAGCTCCAGGTGGTGGGGGAAATGTGGTTTGTGTTTTTATAATGGCCCTTATGTGCTGTGGGGTAGTGGTGAAGGGTCATGTAGTGGTTTTTATCTCTTCTAGGGGTTATAAAGTGGGGATGTCAGTTTGTCCTGGGTACTAATAGATGTGACACTGTGTTTGGGCTGTGAAAGTGTGGTGTTTTGGGGCTGAAAACTCATAAAGTGGGACCTTTAGGCATTAAGGGGGACTAGCTAGCTAGGGTATTTGTTTTCAGATAAGACATCATTCTGGGGGGGCCTGTGCATTACATAAAGGTTTAAGTTTTTAATTATTTATGAATGAAAAGGCCTTTAGGTGTCAGTGAAGCCTGGCATTAGGTTGTTCGATCATGGTTACCATTGTATCATTGGGGTACTTTGACCATTATGGATAGTGAGATCCCTTACAGAGGATCATTATAGTTGGATATGTTAACGTCTCTAGTTAGTAGGGGTATATTAAGGTGAAAATTCCATTGCTAGGTCATGCGATTCATACAATAAGTGACTGGATTGCAGCAGCATGGGTTAACATGAGATAAATGTGGTGCAGATGGTTACAGCTATTCAAGTGAGCAGTTCTGGACAATTTACCATTATTAGTGGTGGTTAACTAGGACATAGTGCTGTAAATATTTTTCTTTAATGTGTTCCCAGTGATCCATTCTATCCACTGGGGGTTATTAAATTGAGTGGAGTGTGTTAAATTGTTTACCTTTGTTATAATTGCTGTTTTATAATTATAAACCACCACCGGTGATGAAAATACAACTATTGCAATATTCTTTATAGAAAAGCTATATAAAAATGAGGTAAACCTCTCTCTCTGAGTATTGTCATTTTTGTGTGTGTATATATACATATACAGTATATATATATATATTTTTTTTTTCATTTTCATAGTTATAAATTAGGAGAACCTGCTCATCCTGCAAACTCAGTTCATTGGAAACAGAACGGTCTTAAGAACAAGGGTTGTAGTCATAATCAGAAAAAAACAACGGCCGGACCCTGAAATGTATTTAAAAAACAACAAAACCAGGAACCAGAATGAGACTCATTCAACCTACAGCAATTTTACAAAACTGCTGCAAAGAAGGCCCCAAACTACTGAATTCATGTCCGGTGCGGGAGGCCCTTGAAATGAAATAAAAAATAACAAAACCAAGCAGCAGCACAAACCAGGTTGTAGTTCCAGTCAGTGCGAGAGACCCATTCAACCTAAGGCTATGTCACAAGACTGCTGAAAATAGGCCCTAAAAAGGAGCCAAGTGTAGTAACGGCTGGTGCGGAAGACCCCTGCAATGAAAGCAAAAAAACAACAAAATTAGGCAGCAGCACAAACCAGTGTGTAGTCCCGGCCGGTGTGTGAAAAAAATTAAACCTAAGGCAATGTGACAAGACTGCTGCAAATAAGGCCCCAAAGGTAGTCACAGCCTGTGAGGGAGACCCCTAAAATGAAAGCAAAAAACTAAGAAGCACTAAAAACCAGCGTGCAGTCCTGGCTGGAGTGCGAGACCCATTTAAACTGAAGCCATCACACAAGACTGCTGCAAATAATTCCCCTACAGGAGACAAGAGTAGTCACGGACGGTACGGGAGGCCCCTGAAATTAAAGCAAGAAACTAAGCAGCAGCACAAACCAGGGCGCAGTCCCGGCCAGTGCGCGACACCCATTCAAACGGAAGCCATCTCAGAAGACTGCTGACGACAAGCCAAGGGTAGTCACGGCAGGTTTTGGAGGCCCCTGAACTAAAAGCAAGAAAACGAAGCAGCAGCACAAACCAGGGCGCAATCCTAGCCGGTGCACAAGACCCATTTAAACGGAAGCCATCTAAGAAGACTGATGACAACAAGGACAATAAGGGAGCCAGGTGTAGTCACGGCCGGGGCGGGAGGCCCCTGAAATGAAAACAAGAAAACTAAGCAGCAGCACAAACCAGAGCGCAGTCCCGGCCGGTGCACAAGACCCATTTAAATGGAAGCCATCTAAGAAGACTGCTGCCAACAAGGCCCCTAAGGGAGCCAAGGGTAGTCACGGCCGGTGCGGGAGGCCCCTGAAATGAAAGCAAGAAAACTAAGCAGCAGCACAAACCAGGGCGCAGTCCCGGCCGGTGCGCGAGACCCATTCAAATGGAAGCCACCTCACAAGACTGCTGCCAACAAGGCCCCTAAGGGAGCCAAGGGTAGTCACGGCCGGTGCGGGAGGCCCCTGAAATGAAAGCAAGAAAACTAAGCAGCAGCACAAACCAGGGCGCAGTCCCGGCCGGTGCGCGAGACCCATTCAAACGGAAGCCACCTCACAAGACTGCTGCCAACAAGGCCCCTAAGGGAGCCAAGGGTAGTCACGGCCGGTGCGGGAGGCCCCTGAAATGAAAGCAAGAAAACTAAGCAGCAGCACAAACCAGGGCGCAGTCCCGGCCGGTGCGCGAGACCCATTCAAACGGAAGCCACCTCACAAGACTGCTGCCAACAAGGCCCCTAAGGGAGCCAAGGGTAGTCACGGCCGGTGCGGGAGGCCCCTGAAATGAAAGCAAGAAAACTAAGCAGCAGCACAAACCAGGGCGCAGTCCCGGCCGGTGCGCGAGACCCATTCAAATGGAAGCCACCTCACAAGACTGCTGCCAACAAGGCCCCTAAGGGAGCCAAGGGTAGTCACGGCCGGTGCGGGAGGCCCCTGAAATGAAAGCAAGAAAACTAAGCAGCAGCACAAACCAGGGCGCAGTCCCGGCCGGTGCGCGAGACCCATTCAAACGGAAGCCACCTCACAAGACTGCTGCCAACAAGGCCCCTAAGGGAGCCAAGGGTAGTCACGGCCGGTGCGGGAGGCCCCTGAAATGAAAGCAAGAAAACTAAGCAGCAGCACAAACCAGGGCGCAGTCCCGGCCGGTGCGCGAGACCCATTCAAATGGAAGCCACCTCACAAGACTGCTGCCAACAAGGCCCCTAAGGGAGCCAAGGGTAGTCACGGCCGGTGCGGGAGGCCCCTGAAATGAAAGCAAGAAAACTAAGCAGCAGCACAAACCAGGGCGCAGTCCCGGCCGGTGCGCGAGACCCATTCAAACGGAAGCCACCTCACAAGACTGCTGCCAACAAGGCCCCTAAGGGAGCCAAGGGTAGTCACGGCCGGTGCGGGAGGCCCCTGAAATGAAAGCAAGAAAACTAAGCAGCAGCACAAACCAGGGCGCAGTCCCGGCCGGTGCGCGAGACCCATTCAAACGGAAGCCACCTCACAAGACTGCTGCCAACAAGGCCCCTAAGGGAGCCAAGGGTAGTCACGGCCGGTGCGGGAGGCCCCTGAAATGAAAGCAAGAAAACTAAGCAGCAGCACAAACCAGGGCGCAGTCCCGGCCGGTGCGCGAGACCCATTCAAACGGAAGCCACCTCACAAGACTGCTGCCAACAAGGCCCCTAAGGGAGCCAAGGGTAGTCACGGCCGGTGCGGGAGGCCCCTGAAATGAAAGCAAGAAAACTAAGCAGCAGCACAAACCAGGGCGCAGTCCCGGCCGGTGCGCGAGACCCATTCAAACGGAAGCCACCTCACAAGACTGCTGCCAACAAGGCCCCTAAGGGAGCCAAGGGTAGTCACGGCCGGTGCGGGAGGCCCCTGAAATGAAAGCAAGAAAACTAAGCAGCAGCACAAACCAGGGCGCAGTCCCGGCCGGTGCGCGAGACCCATTCAAACGGAAGCCACCTCACAAGACTGCTGCCAACAAGGCCCCTAAGGGAGCCAAGGGTAGTCACGGCCGGTGCGGGAGGCCCCTGAAATGAAAGCAAGAAAACTAAGCAGCAGCACAAACCAGGGCGCAGTCCCGGCCGGTGCGCGAGACCCATTCAAAC